>NW_022984785.1:636363-840207 GCF_010094145.1 Didymella exigua CBS 183.55
GGATTAGTAGTTAGGTGGGTGACCACTAGCGAATACCCGCTGTTGTATGTTTTTGCCATCATTTGGCTCTTGCAACCAAACATCAGCTGTCTGCGCACGAAGCCTTCACTTCGTCAACAGCATCCTTTACTTTTTTCTTCTAGAAAGTAATACTGCTTGTGTTATAAGATTATTATTATTAATAATAAGCAAACCTCTCACATACGACCATAGGACGTTGAAAACAAGGCTTCCCGTTCGCTCAGCCCTATTTAAGCAACGTACCGGCGGATTAGTAGTTAGGTGGGTGACCACTAGCGAATACCCGCTGTTGTATGTTTTTGCAGATTTTTTACTTTCCAGAATATCGCCCTCGGCATACTTGTAAAGTCCTTTTTTTGTGTACGGAGCTAGACTTGCGAGGGCGTGTCCACCGTGCTGCAGATAAGCGAGGACCATTCAAACGTCGAGAGGACCGACGTCGCGCCGGCGTACGAAGGTGTATGGCCTCACTAATCATCAATCGAACTCCTAAAAGTTATTCCGTTACTGAAATCGTTGTTAGGATCTATCGACAAATTCAATCCTAAGGCTTCCGCAATAAGGAGCAGCTGAAGCCATCATGGCGTTGACATCGAGTACCTGCTGGTCGTTGAGCAGATCGTGAGCTAACAGACGATTACAGGTAACGCGATTGAACACTGAATACCACCAGGCTGTCAAGAGGTCGTCCCACAGCAAACCTCAGACCACTCACAAGGATGGAGTCTACCTCCGTACCCATCCGATCAGCAACAGAGGCACACCACAACATCATCGACAGCGCCGCAGGTTTTGCAGCAAACCAAACCAAACGCTCGGACTTCCACCCTTCAAAACCGATCACCGTCTCGGGTAGGTCAAGCGCGCAGTTATAAAACGACCTCTACTGGCATACTTCGCTGGAACGCAAAGCCTCTTCCAGAAGAAGCACGCAGCACATGAATCTGCGAGGTGAGCAACATGCCGTCCTTTTTCATCTTTTGTGGCAGATTACCTAACCGGATTAATGAATTCGAAGGTTGAAGATACTCCAGCATCGACTGTCACCGGCAGATTGCACAGCGGGCGCAGTTGTACGAAATTGCCTCACAGCCATGGGACTGTCCTCACCCAGGTCTATACATACTGCTGCGTTCAAGAATCCATTGTCGGGCCCGAGAACAGGCATCGGCTAACTCCAGCCACGGTAAGCCTACCGATAAAGTTACTACTCACGACCACTGATCAGAGCAATGCAGATGAGAACACTTCGCTACAGACTGCCAACTGACTATGTTCTATGTGGATGGACACGATTATGCCTTTACCAATTGACTTTGCCGCCGAGAAGGCTATGTTTGATGAACATGGCATGCGCTTCGATCATGCAGTCCGGACATTGCCTGAGTCTGACATTGAATGATTGCAGGGTAGCAAAATAATAGCGGGACCATTGGCTGCTTATGGTTTCTGATGTGCCATCAGAGGAAGCAGGAGTCCCTCCAAGCTCATTGAGTGACATTTGTTTTGCGATGCATTGGGTATTACACGTGCAAGGGTGATACTTGTCTATTCGCAACGTTCGCTGTTGCAACGGTCGTGCTGAACCAACTCTTCAATCTATCGTCTCCATTCTCCAGTCTACGACCAATTCCATTCCAACGCGACTCTTTCATCGCCTCTCCCTTCGCTTAAGCAGTGCATAGGCTGGTGGACCCGCTCCAGTTCTTCTGGCACCAGTTGGCCGCACCACAGAAATCGGCACCAGTACCACAGAAGTTGGATCCCGAGCAGCACAATCCGGCCTGGCACTTCTTGTTTACGATAGGTCCGCAAGTCTCGCCCGCGGCCGCATCCGCGCCGCGCGCAACAGTCGGCTCAGAGGGCGTCGTCTCGCTATCGCACTTTCCATAGCCGGCCTGGCATCCGTCACCGCAGTATAGAGACTGGTCCTGGATATCGTTCTTGGGTCCGCAGTGACCCTTTGACGAGCAGCAGCGGTAGAAGTACCCGTTTGCTCCGGCGCCGGGGCAGGTAACGCCGCCCTGGGCGTGGCCGCAGACGTCGATGACGGGGACGGAGGCGGGGAAGGTCTGAGCAGGAGAGGTGGCGGCGGCGGCCTTGGTGGTGGTCTTCATGGTGGTGGAGGCCTTGGGAGCGCAGCTGGATCCGGGGGCGGAGAAGGACGTCAGGCAGGTGGAGGCGTCACAGTGATCCTTTGTGGTGCCGCACTGAGATAACATTAGTTGGCGAGCTTTGGTGTAAGATGATTGATAGAGAGACATACCCATCCGTACTGCGAGCAGCAGTTGTTGTCCTTGCAAACGACATTACCGTTCTGAGGACCGCAGTGCTCGGGGTCAATCTGCGCGAACGCACCGACGGCCAGGGAAAGGATAGCGACAGCAGAGAACTTCATTATGAGATTATGATTTTTAAAAAAAACGAATGTATAGGTATGATGTGATAACGAGTGTGTGTGTAGCTGTAAGGAAACATACGACCCGTCCGATCAGCTCTCTTATGTATCCAGACATATTTTTAGATGACCCCGTATTGTTGCTGCTGCTCGTACCTTGCATCCAATCAAGCCCACGTGCTATCTCATAGCAGTTGGCCTGATCAGATCGTGCAGGCCGCCTTATGGTCATTGTGCCAGGTTTGCCCGTCAAAGCCAAACCTTTTGGTCGCTAGCAAATGCCCGTTACGTTAAAAGGATAGCCCGTTGCTGACGTGCAGGGATCAAGGCAGTTCTGGAGTGACCCTATTGACTCGGAGATTGACCAGGCGGTGGAAGCCGAGTGACGGTGATGGAATGAAGAGGTTCGCTGGCGCGCGTAGCCGTAGTCGAGATCAACAGCTGTCCTTTACCATGCAGTCAATCTGCTCCCACATCTTAATGTTTGCGCTCGCCAGTTCATCTCGTCGCCACATAAAGCTGTCAGTACAAGGGTCGGAAGAACTGGGCTCCAGACCAGCCGAACACGAGAAATGAAAATACAGGTCTCGCAAGGAGGATTGATGTGGAGCCGTCAATGCCGAAGATTAAGCAAACGCCAAGTGCTGGCGGCCGGAGCCAATCACGGCTTTATTCACGTCAGAGCCCTTGACGCGCGTGCAAAGCCAGGCACTGTCAGGCATGAAGCTTTTGAGGCGTTAGCTTGATGTGTCACTTGCCTTCTTTTGACCCTCTTTTGATTAAACCATGACGGAAGGCATTGTTATGGTCTGCTATACTTGAGAAGATTCTTCACCTCAGAGATAGCTGTCCGTCAATCAGACTTGGTCGTTGGAGAACTTCAGTGATCTCGACAGGAGAGAGACACGGCTTGTTCATGACTTCATCGCCTCGTATCTGAATGTGCGGCTGAGCTAAAGGGGAGCTGTCCCGAAGCCTCACCCGGCTATTCTAAGTAATACAATTGTCGCTCACCGGTGAGCTAGAACGTAAGCTGCGCTAGTCTTTATTTTGATCGACTAACACGCGTAACGATGCGGGACTTAAAGGCACCCCTCGTGGTTCCCCGCCTGTCAAATGCTTGTAGCGGTTTTGCATTTTTTAGTTACCCGCTTGCATCGAGTAGCCTCCGTCGACGGTAATCGTCTGCCCGTTTAGGTACTGGCAGGTGGTAACGAACATGATCGACTGAGCCATATCGGTATCCTTTCCGGGGCGCTGAGCAGGAAGACCCTCCTTCTTCTCCTTGGGCATCACAGACTTCTGGTTGTCGTCGCGGCTCTCCTGAGTAGTCATCTCGCTAGGGAAGACACCTGGGGCGATGCTGTTGACGCGGACCTTGATACCGTTCTTCGCGATCTCGGTTGCGAGCATTTTGTTGACGTGGATTGTGGCGCCCTTGCTGGCGTTGTAAGAGAAGTGGTCTTGCGAGATGCGGACGTGACCCGAGATGGAAGAGATGTTGACGATTGTGGATGACCAGCCGTGCGTCTGCGCAGTGCCCTTTGCAAGAAGAGGGAGGAAGGCGGTGCCCATGAGGAAGGGCCCGACAACGTTGGTCTGATAGGTGTCAAGCCACTCCTTCTCGCTCGTCTCGCCGAACATGTTCTTTGAGAACTCCTCGGCGCTATCGACCTTTGTGCTGGTCTTGCCGTACGCAATGCCGGCGTTGTTGACAAGGATGTCCAGGTACTTCTCCTTCGACTCGATCTCGTTTAGAATCTTCCTTTGGACCTGTCAGCATCGCTATTCACACAAAAGCCCAGAGATCGGTTCGGAGGCTGGGTCAGGGGTCAGGAACTCACAGCACACCATCCTTTGTTTGTACATCGCCAACAATAGGGATGATCTGCCCTGAGATATTCTTGCCATGGACCTCAACAACCTTCTCAAGCTTCTCCTCTGTCCTGCCGACGATATAGACCTTGACGCCGTTGACAGCAAGGGTCTGTGTGATCATCAGACCAATGCCTGATCCTCCGCCAGTGACGAGGGCAATCTTGTCCTTGACATCGAAGATGCTGACTTGTTGGAGCTCTGCGTTGTTCGACATGGTAGCGTATGTTCGTTGTAGTTGGTTTGGAATTCGGTTTGCGTGTTCCCGAGCTGGCTTACAACGTGTGTTCGCTTTGGAATGGGTTGTAAAGAGGGATTGCCGGATGTCACTTGTTATACAGCGAGAGCTGTGTTGTCTGACGTCACGAATAAGTCGCGACGCACCGCGACGATATGACGTTAGTAAGGGGAGTTTTAGCGAGAAAAAAATGGCCTATTGGGTATCTTAAAGTAAAGATAAATGCAGGTGGGCACATAAGAGGGGATAGTGGAGGCTAGAAATAATCGTAACGTGTGACGCATGGACGGACTGTATTGACCTCGATCATTGACATACAGATGATGTCACGCAATTGGCCAATTTTATGGAGCACGGCGAGTCTACAGCGGATCATAGCGCATGCAGAGCATATGAGTAGTTCGTCTCTGGAACGTGGCCCATTTCAAAAATTGTTGCTCTTCCGCGTTTGGCGTACTATGCTTGCCTCATCGTCACTCCACAAGTCATTCATCAAAATGCCGAGAACATAGCTCTCGATCTCAGCTTGCATAGGTATGTATCATCATTCGTCTTGTCGCGATATGCAACATCTCCGGCTGTTGGGGTATCTATGTTTCGACAAGATGTGTATCCAACAAGTCTACACATTTGAAGAATGCTCTCATGCTGGGCCAACAACAACCATTCACACGCCTCCTTGCCCTTACTCTGCTGGAGCTTCAGTGCCTCGTCGCTGGTTGACGTTGACTGTGAACGTAAGTTAATCGATAAGGATCATGATGTTATAGAGGCTCTGAAATCAGCTCTGAGGTCAGCCTCAAACTTCGTCTGGGGTAGGACCTATACACTGGAAGATCGTGAAGCTAACGAGTTCGAGGTGCAAGTGGAGAAGGCGAAGCTTGCGGGTTTATGTGTGAGCTGCCATATGTGGCAGCTCAAAGCTGGGTGTTGAGGTTTTGGTATTTGACGGGAGGCCTTTTCCTGGCGTATGTGGTGGTGCAGCTGTCTTTCAATGGAATTTTGCCTGCACACCTCCATACCTGACCCCATCGACTTTGAGCTCAAAGACCAGACCTGCACTTTCTATCCGCATGTCAAGTGTGAAGTCTAAGTTATCGAACTCAACACCTTTGGTTGTCGTCAAACGCGTGAAGAGAGTCTTCGGTACAGTGTTTAAATCCGTCGTGAGCGTGCATACGTTGATAAGACCCTTTCGGAAGGAATCTGGTGCAACATCCATATCGCAGGCAATCAAATCGTCTTCGACGATTAACGACTGACCAGGTCGGAAATTTCGTGTGTAATGGAACGAGATCGGTTGCGATTCTGACACTTGCGCACCCTGGGTGATATCAGTACATTGCTTTTCCGAAGTTCATTCAGACATACCTTCGCAATGTGCCACTGCATACGATCGCTCACCATCCACCGTTCCCAAAGTGGACTCCAGTATCTGTCAGAGATAGGATGCTTCGCCTCGTCGAACACCGTAGCATAACTCGTGCCGTAGTGCCATCGACTTCTCCTGCTGACAACCATACTACCCTCAAGGCCTCGAAGCACTGCGCCTCTCACCACCGCCGTCCAAGCGTGGATCGGATGATAGATCTCGACGGATTGTGAGGCAGCCATGGCGATCGCGTGAGTTGGCCGTTCGGAGTAAGGCGGAGGTGGCGCGCTGTTAAAATGCGACTTCATACGAGCATACAAGTAATTGCTTTGGCCAAAGCCGCCTACGAGAACAATTCCACAGACAAGGCCGCCATTAGCTCGAATTGTGTCCACCTGTCCTTCCACCAGGTTGATGACTTCCTGCACAACAGGATCGAATATGCTCTTTACTTGCTCGCTGCTCATTACGAGGAATCCGGAGTCAAGGCCAGCCTCTTCGTCGTCAGGCAATCCAGGAAAAGGCACGTTGACTTCGGCGTCTTCCTCTTCATTAAAATTGCGCTTCACGAACTCCTCGAAATACTTCAGTCCCATGTTCCACGTCTTCGCCTTCTTTTCGCGCATCCAATCGTATCGCTCTGTGCCTATTCGCTGCTTGACGTGATCTTCGAAGCGGTAATTGAGGAAGGCCGAGCCACATAGGTTGCCCGTCCCGACCGCACTTTCCTCAACTCGAAGAGGAGCTAGCTGGGTAATCTTGTACGCGATCAGATCGACTGTGCCTCCGCCAGCATCACAGACGACGAAGTTGTCCCCAATCTTGAGGTGGTTCGGCTGTATAGCTTTCAGAGTATACACTGCTGCAGCTTCAGGTTCGGAGATGATTTTCAGATCATGCCTGTTGCCCATGCCTGCCCTCTCAGCAGCTTTCAGCGTGGCATCCTTCGCTGAGTCTGACCACACAGCTGGAACAGTCAAGACGAACTGCACGTTTGTCAAACTCATAAATGTCTCTCCATACCTCTTCGTTAAGGTCTCCATCGTGTGATTATATATTTGTGACAGGTAGTCCGTCACGGCGTCGTTGACCGTCTTGTCATATTTGCGGAGTTGCGCTGCAGTCTCCAGTGGCGAAACGAAGTGTGGCAGCTTCTGGTTGCGGTCGAGGAAAAGCTTTATGCATCGCAGGCGGGTTTCCTCCGGCTTGAATTGAAACCCCCATTTGACATTGGCTGTGGGCTTTGTCGAGTTTTCAAGGGACGACGTCGAGCCATTCGATGGCTTCGCTTCGGTATAGCCGATCTCGGTAGGCACTTTGTCTGAGGTGATTCCTGGCAGTCGTAAGCATTGAAATCACTGCTTCACAATCCTGATGTAACGTACCATTGCCGCCGGGCCAGGTTTTAATAATGTCGATGTCGTCCGGAGTCGCTGAATAGACAGCAGCCACACCTTCTCAGATCAGCCGCCGTACTCGTCCACCTCGCATCTCTGAGCGACCTACCGCTATACGTTGTACCAAAGTCGACACCAACTATCAGGCGATCCTGACTAGCGCTCGCGCTCGAAGCAGCGCCAATTGCCAAATTCGCACTGGACCCCGGGTTGAAGGCGAAGGGAACACTGCTCCCTCTGTAAGGAAGTGATGTGCTCATTTCCCCTCACGAGGGTCACTGGTAACAACAGGCGCGTGAATGGGCTGGCGTTCCTCGGGGCGTGTTGCGGGGTCGAATGAGCCAGTGGTCAGCGATGGCGTGCGGTCTCGTATTCAGCTGAGCGGGCGAAGCGACCTCGAAGTCAATTGAATGGCAGCCTAAAAGGCATTGCAGAGTTCAGGCACCCACAGAGCTCACTTGTGCGAAAGTGAAGCCTGAAGCCGGCGGCAAGCAACGCGCAAGGCGTCCAGCTGCGGTTCTGTCGATCATCAGTCGCGTGTGGCTTACGGCGCAGCCCCGCTGTCCTGCGCAACGGTGGTCATTTCTCGCCATATTGATCAGGCAACAACTTTAGAGTCTTCGGGGCTGCAACCAATATTCTCGAGCATGGTTGGTTGTCATATGGGACCCTGAACTCAAAAAAGCGTGTCCGAAGCTATGACCGGCGAAAAGAGGAGCTCAGGTCAGTAGTGTTGATGTCACACGAGCTGCTGCATGGATCCGGCTCTAAACTGACATGAGCAGATCTTTCTAGTAGACTCAGCGTCAAGCGTGGAGGGAAGCTGATCTCAAAGACTTTGGGCAAGTCTTCGTTGCCGCCATCGATAAGCGCATCGCCTAAGGCAGCTTTCAGCGCGCCAAAGGTGAAGAAAGATGAAGTGCAGAGGCCCAAGAACTCATTTCATGAAATGCTGCATGGGTCGCCGAGAGAGGAGGATGGACACGCTGGACCTGCATCGAGTGCAGCTCAAACAGCCCATAGTCAAGGCGCGCGTGGTAATCCCGACGAAAGGAGGTCTTCAGAACGTCAAAAGGCTTTTGTCCCACAGGACGACAGGCTTGCAGAGCTTGAGAACGCACTTTCAGCTGCCAAAGAAGAGATAGCTGCTCTGAGACATGAGCTTGATCGCGTGAAGCAGGATGCCCAAGCATCTGCTGAAGTCTCTCGATATCAAGCCGAAAACCATGCACCTTCAGAAGATGCTCAAACGCAGATGGAACCTCCAGACACCGTCGAACCCAAAATCGAAGACAACACCCTCGAACAAGTACGCGAGCAAAACTCGAACCTCATCGCCCAGAACTACAATCTGCGCCACCGCCTTGCCGAGCTACAAGACCAACTCTCCCAACCATTCCACCCAGAGCCCCAGCACAGCGACTCTGACTGGAATAACTTAACCTTACGTCTCCATGAGTCCGAGAAAGAATCGCATGCGCGGCTGCAACAACTCTTATCATTAAAGTCTAGTATCTCGTCCCTCACGCGTACAGACTCGCAAGTCAGCGATGCCGAGCTTGTGGAAAAGTTCTCGCAGCTAGCGAATCAAGTGAGGGAGTGGGTTGTGAGCAATTACCGGCGCTCGAGAATGAGCTTTGATGGGCTTCCTGAGGCGAGCACGAGTGTCCTAAGCACTATCAAGGCTCATTATGCGTGTGTCGATGGCGCGGACAAGCTTCCACTTTACCAAGCGATCGTATCGTGCACACTCATGCGGATATTCGATGAGCCTGTGGTTGTTGGTATGCCAGACGAAGGTATCTACGCTGGACTACGGGCATTTGCCAAAAGTGCGCCGTCCAGCGTCGTCGAAATCCGGGATTGGAAGCGTATGACCCTACAAGTGACAGAGCGAAGCACGCCATCAGCAGAATTGCGTAGTTGGAAAAACAAACGGCTCGGATTGTTGGCCAACGAGTTGGAGAACATCATGTCATCGATCTCATCTACGGATATTGCGTCGAGCGCTCGGTCAGCATTGATTGGCATCATGAATACAGCTGCGGATCTCCAGCGTATTCTCTGTCTCCAGAAAACAGGGTACCAGGTCAACTTCTTCGACTCCCTTGATGGGACACACTACCACTTTGATGACCGAACAATGGAGTCTATCAACGACCTAGAAGAGAGCATGGATGATGATAGTGAGCCGTATGTGCACCACCACGACTTCGCATTCTGCGTTTTCCCATGCCTGCAGAAGGTCGGGAAGGACGTGGAGAACATCGTATTCAAAGCGAGAGTGTGTTGTGGTGTTGGATGACATACCCATACATTACATTAGCGCGTTCACCTTCGTCGCAGCCGCAACAAGGGCACCACCTCAAGCAGTCCTCACTTGTCGAGCTGCAAAACCGCAAATTTCCCCATCAGGAGATCTCGTAACTGTCCGTCGTCTTCGAGCCACTGCGCAACTATCATGGCCTTCTCGGCCCACACCTTGCATTTTGCGTCATCGTCTCCAACGTAGTAGTCGATGGCGCGGTTAAAGGCTGAAGTAGCCATCCATTCGAGCTCCGTCTTTGGGTAGCGATCGGGTTGCTTAAGTTCTTCGTTAGCTGATTCTACATCATCTTCGAGTTTCACAGGACTAGATGGTGGAGGAGTCGCCATGATCGTCATGATCGCCATCGGTGCGCTAGCTCGGTGCGTATGCAGATTGTGCTTAGACGAGGATAAGTATGAGCTCACCGAGAGGGAACGTACCCCCTGTTTCTTGGCTGCTATCTGTGTGGCCTGATCGAGACATTTGAGGCTGATTTGCTCATCAAGAGGAAGTGTGAGATTGAAGAGACATCGAAGCCAGCGTGATAATTTTATGACATCGTTGCCGTTCTGTCGAGATGTGAGGTTGATGATCTTTTGTAGCATCCCTAACACCCCTGAAATTGTCAGCATCATTTCGTAGATTCAGAAACCAGGTACTTGCTACTTTGGTACGATGCATCCACGTCTGCCTGTACCAGACATGAGTGTATGACCAGTATCAGATCTGCAAGCGTTTCGTAACGATCTGAGCTTTTGCAGTTCCAACACTGCTCAAAGAGACCCTCTAGATCGGCCCACTTTTGCAACTTGAGAGCTGCCTCAATTTCAAGCTTTACAACTTGCAGCTGCTTTGACAGAATATCGTCCTGTGCTGCTCCGCTCAGCCCATTCGCTCCGTCAAGTGAAGCGCGGCGAAACGTTTGACAGTGTTTACGTACTTCCGAGTAGTATTGAAGCTAGAGTGTCAGCACGTCAAGTCAATCCAAAGCTTGAGAGACAGTAGACTCACGTAAGCTTCTTGACTGTCTTCAGCTCGGGCCAACGTGGTGTATGTGCAAGCAGCAAGGAACTCGCAGAAAGCAGAGCGCAAGCAGAGGTCCGCAGCTGCAATCGATTGATATTGCTCTCGTTCTTTCAAGAGGTTGATGAACTGCCCCCAGTGTCAGTAAAAATCATGTTTAGATGTGCAGCTACGACTCACCTCGGCGCACACATTTAGCAGTCTGACTAGCTTTTGAGGGGGGATCTCAGCACAATGTTTTAACGAAAAATTGTACGAGTTCTTCGAAAACCATTCGAGCTCATGTCCAGTGAAGAGTTGTTGTTCCGGCGTACTCGGTCTACGCTGTGACGCCCTGGCCTGATTCAATGCGCCCTCGAATACTGTACAGAGCTGATCGAGGATCGCGCTATCGACTACGCCATCCTCGATAAACTCCGATTGAAGAAGCCTCAGTGTGACCCTTCTTTGGTCAAAGCTATCATCGAAATAGTGGGCATAGCTTACCGTAGAAGTGCAGGCAGATGAATACCAGCGGGTGCCGCGTAATCGTACTTGTCTAGGACTCGTTCGAGAGCATTGATGGCCTGTCGCTTATTACCGATACTCTGTGCCTCCATGACACAAGCGTAAAGGAGTGTGGCATCCTTCACAGAGCTCCGACACACAACGTCCATGCATTCGGCGGCTAAGATTGTAAGCTCATGGATGACCAGCTCATAGCGAGCTTACTCACCAAACGCTATATCTCCACTTCTAACGCTCACCTTGTACATTAAGTACCTAGTGACAGGCTCATCTCGACCAATTTCGGGGATTCTGCAATATGCCTCGCGAGCAGCTGCCAAGTCTTGTCGCGACAGTGCGCATTGTATCATCTTCCTTAAGAGAAGGCTTAGCAATTGCTGACACGGAATTTTTGATCGACCTACCTTGTGACTTTGACCTTGTTTGGGGCACCGGCTTTTTCGAGTATAGGGTGCAGGCAGAGTCGACACCAGGCTTCAGCCGTGTCATCCTGATCTTGTGCCGCTACCGCTTCGACCTTCTTCCAGAGTAGCATCTGTGTGGCATGAGCCGCTGGAGCCGAGAGCGAAAATTTCGACTCCTGCACAAGAATATCGAAAATCTGTTGCAGCTGATCAAGGGCATTCTCAGCGTGTGCATCGTTCGTGCTGATCCATGTACGAGTAATGACAGCTTTCTCAATCCATGGTCCATGTTCCTCTCTGATCAATCTGGTCTTTAACAGCTCGTCCAGTGCTTTACAGGCGTATACGTTGCTGTTTTTACTTAGCGCCTTTCTCCAGAATCGAGGAGAACATTTATACTTGAGGTCTTTCAACTTGTGTATGTGGTGTATTAAGGTCTTGAAATTGGTGTCATTGAGCACGATCATCCGGATCATTCGAGAGAGCACTGTCTTGATCAGCACAGATCTCGCAAGCTTTGATCGACTTACCGCCGTAGTACTCCGCCTGGTCAACATGCTCAGCAGCTGAAAAGAGCTCAATCTTTAGCAAGGAAACAACCATTTTATCTCCGTAGTCGGTATCCATGAGCTTGACCAGATGCCAGGCTTTGTCAGTCGCTTCAGCCGTCTCTAGCTTTATGTGCGCCTGGACTGGCTCGTTTATTAGATCTGTCTGTACCAAGTGAAATATGACACTTACCAAGATCTTGAAGTATGCACAGTCTGAGTTCACTAGCCTCAGGACTGAGCATGGCGAGGTCCTGCTCCTCAATCATATCGCACGCACGTTCTAGCCACTTTACTGCGGCTTCATAGCTGCGCTTCGACAAGGCCTGCTTCCCGATCTCATAGAACAGATCGGCAAGGTCTTCTGCGGTATCCGGAGCGAGAGCGCTGCCGATCTGCTTGCACTTCACAAACATGTGCTCTGCCATATCGAGACGGTCTTGACGGAAGGCCTGAATACGATGTCAGTGTGTGGTTTTGGAAGCGATGCTGAGGTATTCTTACAAGAGCAGTCCGCATTGCGAAGTACTCAATACGCAAGCGTCCTGCAACATCGGCCTCGTCGCTGCCATCGTGTTGTCCCGCGTTGACTAGGATCTCTGCATACGTCGCAGCTCGCTCGAGTACCTGTATGGCACTGTCCAACTCTTGCCCCAGTATACAGGCTTTCGCTGCCTTCAGCGCGACCTTCATCAAGCGAATGCAGATTTTGCGCTCTCGGCCCTTCACCAACTGGCCGCCAGCAGAGTCGAGCAACAGGAAAGCATATGAACGCAAGATGCATATTATACTGCTGGTTCGGACCGCGTCTTCTCTCGTCTTGCCATTCTGGGCAGGCTCATGGCGGCGCAGGCGAGTAGACAAGTTCCAGAGTTCCGTGCCGAGTCTGTCGAGCTCGTCGCGCTTTGCGGTAACGGCCGGCGACACAGTTAGTGGTAAGTTTCGTAAGTGTATTCGCAGGTCTGCAAGCAGCGCGGGGTCTTGAATCTTATCGAGGCGTGAGGTGAGACTGGAGGCAAACGCTGCAGATCGTTAAGATAAGCATGTTACACGCAGCGCGACTAAACTCACAAATGACAACTTTGACTTTGTTCTCGCGCACAGTCTTTGCTACAGGCTGACGTAGCGCCATGTTGCAAATGCAGAGGAAGTAGTGGTGGGCTGGTGAGGTGATGTTGCCGGAAGGGAACGCAGGCGGAGTCGTGCCTGCCTTCTGCGAGCAAGCTCACTAACAACAGTATGAACAAGAGGAACTTCGAGCTAAGAGGAGTGAATAGAAAGCAACAATGCATCTGAGTTGCGCACAATGTACAATTGGTATACGTGAAAGAGACCATGCAATGGAATGATAAGGTTGCTGTAATGTGACACCTTTCCCTGATGAACGCCTGCGCATCGCGCGCACGCCATCCATCATGTATCCAGAAAGAAGACCTGATTTCTCTATAATCTATGCACATTACGCAATATTAAGAAGTTGGAAGAGGTCCGGAGATGGACTCTGTAATCGGCAGAAAGTTGCCCACAATCAACGCAGGTCTGTAGCCCGTTAGTACACATCTCGGCGACGCGATTTGCAGTACTCACATATTCCACATGTCTCGCTTGACGGTAAACGAGAAGCAACATCGAATCTCAGGGTCTTTCGAATTCGGATCCGGATTTTTGAGAGAGCAGCTCGTTAGAATGGCCTTTTGGGTGTGGTCGAAGGCGATTGCGCCGAACTTCTCCCAGTAAGAGACAAGCGAGGGCTCGGCGATGATCTCATGCAGCGCTATGTTGCCCTGAAACTCGTATCAGTACGTGCAACTGGATGGAAATGGTGCGCACTTACATCTCGCAGCTTCGACATCGGCGCGTGGATAAGGCGTGCCATCTCTTTGTTACCTCTATAGATCTCGCCCGTCCTTCGCCAGCAACACGCAGGTATCGCCATACTAGCAAATACACGGTCGTACTCCATCAGACTCTTGTCGAACCACATTTCCACTCGCACCAGTTCCATGTCGGTCAGCTTCGACACTCGTTCTCTGAACTTTGGCCTGAATCTGTCAAGCTGTCGCAATATCCGCACGCGCGAGATTTGTTGTAGGTTCTGCTCCATGTATTGGTTCAACCTTGCATAGCCTTTTACGTAGTTGAAGGGCTTCAGCAGGCCGGCATCCATCTTGGCCTTGAGTAGCTTGTGCATGCGCTCCTCGGGGCTGTCGTTACCAGCTGGATCGGCGGCGGTCATTAGGTACCTCTCTCGCGCCTTGTTGTCAGCGTTTGCGTTGTTCAATGGGCGTTGATGAGTCTTTTTAACGGCAGTCTGAGCAGGCGGTGGCAAAAGTTGGGAATTCCTCGACGCGTTTGGATCGAAGGCTGTGTTGTTGGTCATGGTACCCATGGGGTTCATCAAAGATGCATCAGAGAAGAGCGAATGCAGTTCACTACCCCCGTAGAAAGACCCGTCGTCCATTAAGTTGTTGTTCAGGAAGTCGTTGAACAGGTTGTACTCATTGCTGACTTCTGTCGTGTTAAACATATACGATGGATGAAAATGGTGCATGTCCTGGAAGTTGTTTTCGGATGTAGAGAGAAGAGCATCGTAATTCATGACTGGTGAGTGTCAGTGGAAGCTCTACGTGGAGAACTGAGAACATGCGTAACTTACAAGACTGATTCCCAGACGCCATTCCAGGCAATTGTGGCGCGGCTATGGGGTCAGCCTGCGTGATCGAAGAGGTACTGTCAGTCCTGTTAGGGGGCAGGCGAGGTGGCCTCAGGTTAAGCCCTGCATCCGGAGCGCTGATTTGCTGGGGCATGGTATGCACGGCGGCGGTGTCAGAGGCAGGTGCTCCGCTTTTGGGACCCTCGCTCTGAGCATTGCCGTTGTCAGGCTCTGATTTGGCTTTCTTAACGCCCTCACGAGGCTCATCGTGGCAAAGATGCCCAATATTCCTCTTGACACATCTCGTACATGGTCGTTCCTGTGGAACGCAAATGTCAGCTTCGGAGAAGGGAGCAATACGCTGGGTCCACTCACTAGGTCGCAAGTCATATGCTATCATCGTGATGTTAGCAGTCATTTGGAGGAGATTGTGACGCAACAGAGCGCCGTGTTTTAGATGCTAGAATGACGGCTGCGGCTTACCGAACGTCTGCAGTATATGCATGCTGTGCGGAGGCATTGGGGTTAGCAAAGACTGTCAAGAGGACTACCAGTACACAGCATGGAGGCCTTACCATGGTTGACCTTTCTGCGCTTTTTTGAGGTCCGCGCGGGCGCGTCAGACCCCGGCGCCGACGAGGATTTGTCCTTGGATGGTGATCTACTCTCTGACACATTTGAGGTAGAGGTATCCTTCCCCTGGTCTACTTCTTTGGCACTTGTCATGTTAGGCGAGGCTGCTCCATTGGATCTCCGCGCAGCCTCCGGCATCAACCGTAGTGGTGTGCGTGGGTTTCGGAGCTGAAGGCTGGGCACTTCGAGGTCGCACGGATGGGTCTGTTACGCGTGCGAACACCAAAAGAAGCAAAACGAGCTGGCGAGTGGGGCACGTTTCTGGGTCGCACCGCAGCGTGTGTAGTAGATAATGGCTGAGTCGGTATACGGGCGTCGATCAGTGAATGTTTATGGTCGCGTGGTTAGCCGACGTTCAAGAGGAGAAACCGGAAGGAGTTGACGCCGGTTTCTCCGCAAACGTGCCTTCAGCAGCGGGGTTGAACGCCTGCGCTCGAGCCCACAAAGCGTCACTTACCGCTGTCAACCTTTGGAAGAGACGACGGTGGGCTGGGCAACGCTGAGTTCGCAGGACTCACCGAAGAGCCGCAGCGCCCGGTGGGAGCATGACTGGTGTCCTGCAGTAGCTGGGATGAGTGGGTCCATCACGTGTTCCAATAGTGCACGGCAGCGGTCATGTCTAGATATGCAGTCGACATGCAACCCTTCCGGCGACCATTGCGCTGGTTCTATCATTGCTATATCTGATACGTGGATAGCAACGTGCCGACTCCGCTTCTTCCATCACGCTGTAGCCATGATGCGTGTGAAGCCAAATGGTGGCCGCGGACCGTCCCTGTCGTACAGAGCTCGTTCCCAGAGTATTAGACAGAGCGCCAATCCCACAAACGCCTTGATACATCCTGGTAAACAACATGGCTGCATGTTCACCGCATCGCGCACATAGCCTCTGCGCATACTACGGCTTGCCTGTCGAAACTCCTGAAACGCCCCAAATGTCGAGTGGACCTGCATTCGATAGCTCACAGCGCATCATACTGCTGTGCACTCGCATGTCTGAAAAGCACATCGTCCAGTGCCGTCTGGGCATGTGTCATTGCCTCGTCAACGCCCTCAACCTGCCCATGATTACCCTGCATATTCTCTAGACTACGTCGAAGTTGTTCAAGAATAGATGCAAGCTCAGCGGCGGGCGCATCGAGAACAGAGGTGTCTGCAGCATCAGCAGCTCTCAGGCGGATGTCGTCCGGACCGTCACCATCGATGGACACATCTTCGTTGTCGCTGAGGAGAGGATGGACCTGTCCTTAATGTCAGTATATGTATCGTGCAGTCTCAGCGGTAAACACTTGCCCGTCCATTTTTCTGCTGATGCTTCCACTCGTTTTTCCATTTCCTTGCATCATTCTTGACCCTATCCAGATCCTTCTCATCTTTAGTCAAAAGATTTTGCGTGATTCTGACCTGCTCGCTGAGGAGCTGCTTTGAGTGGCGAGCGGTCGTCACCTCTCGGAAGACCTGACCGTTGCGCTCTGTAAGCTTATCGATGTTGAAGTGGGTGTCCCTAGCCTGCGGTGGTATCCTCGAGGTAGAGATATGGCGCATCAGTCTCTTCACGAGCGGATTCAGGGAGTTGTGCGCGGCCATAACCTTGCGCTCGTCTCGTTGTGTGTTGGCAATGTCTTTCTTTGAGTCCTTGATCACCGCACTGATCTGCACTAAGACATGCTGGGGCAGGTGTGGCCATGTCTCAATTATATCCTGTGATATCCTTTTTGTTCTCTGTTCCAGCTGCACGTATCTCTTCTGCACTTTTGTGGGCTCTTCGACGATCTCGTCTACTTCGGAGTTGGTGCGTTTTCGAGTTTGGGATGACCGCGAGGATTGCGTTTGGGTTGGCGCAAGTACAGAGAGTTCATCCTCTTCGTCATTGCGTTGAGATTTCCTCCCTTGCTGCTTCTTGCTGTTGGTCTTGCTGTGCTTTGGTGCTCCCACAGGCTTTGCGACTCGACTCGTGGATGCACCACTGTTGCGACTTCCAGGTGGCCGCCCTATTCGCTTCTTTGCGCCATCATCAGCGGTACGAGTCCGTGCCTGGATATTGTTAGTATAGTGACTTTTGCTCATGGGAGAATGCATACCATGACGTTGTCTGAAGTCGCCGATGCGTTTGTTGGTGTTTACCCCGACGCGCATGGGCATTTGGCATGAGTCGTGCTCAATCACTAGCGTATTTTTCACGAATCATGCGCGCTTCACTTTGCACGATGGACCATAAGAGTACGGTGCAAATGACAAGTTTGGTACGTCTAATGAATCTAGGACTGAGACTAACTACAGGGCAATACCATGTACACAGTCCTTCCCGTCTGACACATCATCTTTACCCAAATCGTCCTCGATTGAAAGCTGGACATACAGCTTCTTGTTCTCTGCTTCCAAGTCCGCAATGCGCGCGACCCTTTTGCAGATCATGTTAGACTGTATTTTGAAGTCCTCACATCGTTCACGAAGACCGGGCAGAGCCGCAATCGTCATCGACGAAGCGACCAGATGGACAGGTACGGACATAGTAGAGGAGTCTGTGGTTGGTGTAATAGACACCCGCCTACCCCAGCGTCCAAAGATGTTGCCACGCGAGGTGGTCTGCGAGGAAGTAGATGAGATCAGGCGGACGGTCTCTTCGTTTGCCGCCTGCATGTAGTCGTTTATGCCAGCTTTGAAGTAAGCTTCGGTGTATTTGGTAGTGTCTTGTAGTACTACTTCGCCCAAGAAGAAAGCTTGGAATTTCATCGGAAGCCCCTTTTTCTCGAGATACTGTACTAGACGAGCGAACAATGTTGTCAGCCAACAGTACCATACCTAAGCACAAAGGCAGCTGCACACAACAAGCTGCGTCGAACAAAGGGGGACTCGGGGTGAGATGTCGCGGCAGACGTAGCCGCTGTATGTATCGATGGAAAACTGCGCTGAGTTGCTTGCTAGCTAGGAGGCGACCATATATACATTCCCTAAGACGTGCCAGTCCAAGGTAGTCAACAGAGGTGACGATCAAGGCCTATAGGACCGACTTGCACCGCACCATGAGATCTAAGTTTGTGAAGGCGTTGTGAAGTCAGACATTGCGCAGTACTTGCGCATGCATCGGTCTTGCAGGCCTCGAAGCTTGGACGTTGACAGCCGTCGAAAAGGCCTGTTTTGGGGAAATTCGTGTGCCAAGAGCCCCACAGCAGCGGGACGTCATGATGGGCGGACACTGTAAGTGACGAAGAATAGCGTCCATGACGACCGCGCTGTGCAGTCGTGTTGTGTCTGCCGCGGACACGCGTTGCCTTGCATGAAACCGAATCGTTGGTCATTCTCGCGACCGCGGTCAGGTCAGATGTGTTGCAAGCTGCAGCCGGCTGTTGGTGTTCTTCAGATGGGCGCGTGCGTGATTGGCGATCGCTAGGATGCGTGACAGGGAGTGGCCGACCCGGGGCCGCTCCAACGATCAGGACTCGAGGTCAAGGGTGTCTGCCCTGCTTGACGTGTTAGGTGGGATCATTATCGCCTAACATGTCAAGGAGATTCGTCGACTGTCAGGCACGCTCCTTTAAATGTCCTGAGGCCTCCAGCCAGCATGCCTCACCGCCCCCACCTCGCTCGCCATGTTGCGACGACTGAGTAGGCAACTGAATGACGAAAGAGATGGTATCAGGCTGGAACGGAAGAGGAGTAAGAGAGAAAGGATATCCCAGTTCTTTCGATCAAAGTCAATAAGGAAACAGAAGCCACAGCAGCACGATGAAGCACCTGTACGCCCGTCCACCTTCCCTCCTTCTTTGTCTGTATTGCTGCCCCGCTGCTCGAACACACCAGCTAACAATAAGTCCTAATCCGTAGACAAAAGCAGATCCCGAGGACGCGTTGTCCCTGCGGCAGTCTCCAGTCGCTGAGGAAATCCAGGCAAGCAGCTTTGAGCCGCCAGGAAACGATCTGGATGCACCGGAGGCAGCTCCCATTAACGAGGCTGTAAAGCCGCCCAACGGTTCAACCAAGTCATCTACACACCAAGAGGAGAATATCAAGATGGAGTTGATTCGATCGGGGAATCCTGTGGAAGCTCCTAAGCTTAACGCATTCGCAGAACCAGCTGCGGAGACATCATCGCGTTCTCGATCAACAATAGAGAACAGTGAGGAGCACGATCTATTGACAAGGGAGGCTGTGTATGCGCTCTTCTCAGGTGCTCCAAGATTTGGTGCTCAGAATGTTGGTGGCCGCCTCTTACCAACAGTCTCGTACCCATGGGACAGCGAAGTCAAGCATACCGATGCAACCGATTCAGAGCCTCCATCAGAGCCATCATACATGGCTGCGACAGTACGTATACCTACCGCAAAGAGCCAATCAATACAGAACGGTGTAGGGAAACACCAGATACATCAGGTGGACACTGTGGAGACACCGAGCTGGATGAGTGCACATGGTGTTGAGCCCGGCAGTATTGGCTTCACTCACTTTGTGGAGTTGCCTCAATCGGACAGTCTTCTTACAGAAGTTCAATACGACAAGGACAGCGAAGAATTTCTCGAGACAACGAGAAACAAGGGTTTCATGCAGACCAACCCTGAGCGTGTTGGCATACGTGCTGTGGACATGGATCTTGTTTACAACCGACTCATCGAATTCCAAGATCTCTACGAAGCATTCCAACAAAGCCCGGAGCGTGTTACCATCCTAAACAATCAAACTCCTGGCGATCTGTACGGCCATCTTTTCGGTACATTTCTTACACCGCCTGGCTATGCTGGATCAGATCTCGATCCTGTAGGCTTGCAAGTCCAGATCCTTGCAATTCTTAGAGTCTTAAACCTCAAAGGCATCTGGTATGACTTCAGCTTGGTGGAGTGGAGGATCAGGCTCGGTCAGATCCTGTTCAGCGACCCAGAGCCGGTACCCTCTGGCGAGCAAAGACCATTTCGGACGGTACGCGATATCTTGCTGCTCCAAATCAGCTTATCTTGTGAGCTTTTGCTCAGACTGGATGCAGTCTCCGCGACAAGGGCCGGCGAGGTGAACGACCAGACGCAAGTCAGTGCACGAGAAATTGAGACGTTTGCCAGTCTTACAACCAGGAAGACGGACTGGGACATGATTCTGGCACGTAGATTCCTGGAAAACATTCTGGTGATCAAGGGCGACGACGAGAGTGCTTTAACACCGGTGCCAGAGAAGCGCGGACTACTATCGATCTTTGGTGGAGGCACACCGAAGGAAGCTCCAAGATCCGACATCATCTTCCTGCCGCAACACCAAACGCGCCAGCTTTCGGGGCTTCTGCACTTTGCAGAATCAATCAAATGGCCGACCACAGATTCAATTTGGAAGGCGCTGGTGGAAAAGCTCGGGGTGTCTGATCAGAACACTGAACGCGCGGTACAGCCTGCATCTCCTAGTGCGTGGTCCTTCAACCCAACTACACCTTCTGTCGTCAGCGTCTACGGCACGCCTCTTCAAACTCCACGATCCGCGAGCCATCAACTGGATGACTACTTTGGACGGGTTCAAAAGCCAACCGTTAGGCGCAATAACTCCAAGTCGTTGCGCGTCCCCTTGTCCAATAAGCTTCTATCGTTGGCAGATAGCTCTAAGCCGGTTGTCGTTGACGTTGGAGGGTGGTTAAGTCGCTCCTTCCTCACAGGCTTGATTTTGCCCGGAGAGGCTATCTCTCACTTCCTCATATCTACGATCCTCGAGAACGATCAATCGGCCATCTCCGCACTTGGCGACTCTGCCGATCTATACGGGGGTTTTGTATACAACGGCAAGAGCTGGTGGAGCAAAGCTTCAATCATCGGCAGGGTGTTAGCTTGTACAGAAGGGGCCCAGGAATGTATGGGATGGATACACGTGGACAAGCTGCCGGACGGTGCACATGACGGCTGGCATAGCATACGCAGCGAGCAAGTGCCTGTCAGGTTGCGTTCAATAACGAAGCAGGACATGGTCGCAACGGACTCGTCTGCCCTGCCGGCTAGTACAAACGCCTCGATCAAGTCTACGGATTTGATCATGCCACAAGAGCTGGAGGATCCTTCTGAAACGCCACTCCGCTTCGTGCAATGGGACCTGACACCGCTCAACATCGACTTGATCGACGGTGACGCGGAGACGGACCCTCCAACTGAAAGCGACGTACACACCCCATCTGTCACCTTTAAGGTCAGCGGTGATGCGAAAGAACACGTCTTGACGCTCACTCACGAAGTCCACTTCGTAACCTCCTGGCCCTGCTATACGCCAGCTTCCACGTCGGCTGCAAGCCCGCGACACGTAGCGAAGCGCCCCTTGGCTGGCACATTATCACACAGCTCTTCAAAGCGAAGTATCAGCACCAAATTATCGCGTCGCAACAGCCATGGCTTTGAGCCCCTGCTGTCACACCCGCCAGAAGCGGCGGATCTTGGGCCACAGCGCAGCTACGTCGCTGCGCAGGACGACGAGCAGGCTTCATCAACACTGACAGGACCCGTAGTCGCGCACCCCCTCCACGCATCATACCGGCACAAGATTATTCCTGTGTCGCAAGTCCTGGCCCCAGACTTTCTGTTACCCTTCACTGTATCAGCCAGCAAACAGCCCACCTGCTCATCCTCAACGCTCCTGAGAGGCGGCCACGAACAAGGCGCAGGCCACGACGACCACAAGACCGTCTTAGTTCTCGACGCGCGAGGCTCGTCAGATCGCCAGCTCCTCGCGCGAGCCTGGTGCGCAGAACGCGGACTCCACGCCGTCATTGGGCGCGTGGACAGAACATGCGTGGCCTGCTGTGTTCGCGAAGCTCGCGGCTTGGGCATCAATGTCGTGATCAGAGTCTAGGCAAGGGACGAAATGAAGCAGATTGATCACCTCTGGAGGGCTGGTTTCCTAATGTTACGGGCGCAACGTACATGATACCCAATTAGCTAATTCAATACTTATTCTTACCGTTGGTTCTATCGCGTGCTTGCTTCATTCAGCTGATAAGATCCTCCCAAATAGTGATCTTGAGCGAAGCAAGCTCGCCGCCGACGTTCACAGTCTCCCCTCCTAGTTTCCGAAGAGAATCCAGACACAGACGGCGTCAGAAACGGTTACTCCTCGTTCGTCCGAGGCCTGGAGAAGATGGTCCCTGAGCGCAATCAGAAGACGAAGTATCCGCACATTCAGACGTTCGACAGAGATGGAAACGGCATGGGGAGTGCTTGACGAGCAAATCTGGGCTGAGAGTCTGCCGAGCTATTTGGAGGGAAGACTTGAGAAGAGCTAATGCTTTGCGGTTGGGAATGCGGCGAGCGCGGTGGAGTGCGTGAGTAAGAGATACCACAGGAGGACGCGAGAAAGCCCACGCCGTGAGTACGAAGACGGGCAAAGCGTTGCATCCGCGCTTCTCCCGAGTTCGCTTATTCGGTTTCCGCAATCCAGTGTTTCCACAAACGCGTCTTCGTCTGTATAAAGCGCCAGGCGCATCTGCTGATGCATCGACTTCACCATCCACGTTCCGCTCGTTGACAGCCCAAAACACCATCATGCGCATCTCCCACACTCCCGCACTTCTCGCCGGCAGACTACTGCTTGCGCCATCCGTCGCAGCGGGCCCGATCAGCTACGGCGTGTGTCAAGCTGGCTGCTCCGCCGCGGGCTTTGTGTTCGGGACCGTGGCTGCGGCTGCGGCTCCGCCGGCGATCGTGGCGTGCAACGCTGAGTACGGGGTTTGTCAGACGGCGTGTGCGGCGGTGCTTTTGGGTCCTACGCCTTGATTGCTGCGCGGTGGTTGCTGGGGGCTTTGCGCGGGCATCTGCAGATAACGCCGCGGCGACTAGATAGCAATGCGAATAGCTACTTTTCGTGAACGGAGATACACGTGTGAGCTCCCATCAGCATGGATGATGGTGTAGGGCGCAGCAGCATGTGAGCATCGCCAAAAAACTCTAATTTCACACAAGCTAAAACTCCGGAATCTTTCAGTATGTGTGAGCAGCAGGCTAACGCGAAGTGAATGCGATCACCAGCAGACGATAGTCCTGCAGCGAGGGCGTCTGCTCCTTGTTTGCGATGGCGCGGTTACAGGGCAAGGTGGTAGTTGCCGTGCTGGGGTAGGGCTGATGATGGAGAGGCATAAAGCGGACGTGACGTGCGAATTCTCCTTCAGCGAAGATGAAATTCTCAAGTCAGCTAACGAAGACGTTGTGGTCGTCACCTCATTACACGATACTCTGTTGTTTCGATGGGTTTGCATGCTGTGGGTATGTAAATATGGCTTGAAAGCTTTGTACAACTTCTGACTCCTCTCTGGCTCCGAGCCCTCGACGGCCCCTCATCTAGCTCTTCGCAGCCGTACTTCTTTCCATACACGCACGCTACAATCCTATTGTTAGGATCGTGCACTGCGTTGGTCTTGTTGTTCCGTGCAGTCGGTCGAAGCAGCGTATGCCGTCATGGTGCGTCTCCGCGCTCCACCCAGATAAAACGCATCTACCAATCGTCCTTGTCGCTCTCATCATCTGCATTGCATTAGCACACCAGCACCTCGAAAGGCAGACATATACACTTACCACTGTGACTAACTTTAGCCTTTCTCGCTGCAAGCGCACTCGCCAACGCCCCAGCCAAGCCAGCATCCGCACCCGGCGTAGCAGGCCCACTAGCACCTCCAGAGGCTGACGCAGGTTCTTGCCCCGGAACTGCTGCTGCACTACGGTCTTTCTTCTCTGTGTCTGAGACCTTCTTCAGTCTTGCGCCGCCGCGGATATCCGCGAGCAGACCGTCGCGTCCAACTGCAGCGGCCTTTGGCAGTGGAGGGGCACCGCCTGGAGGCGGTGGTGGTCCCGGTGGCGGCGGCGGACCAGGTGGTGGTGGTGGAGCGCCAGCGTCCCGCGATGGCATGGGCGGGGGCGGAGGCGGGCCAGTGCCTGGAGGCATCGGTGGCGGTGGAGGAGGCGCACCGGCGTTTGGCATAGGCGGGGGAGGAGGCGCACCGGCGTTTGGCATAGGCGGGGGAGGAGGCGCACCGGCGTTTGGCATAGGCGGTGGAGGAGGCGCACCGGCGTTTGGCATAGGCGGGGGAGGTGGGATTGACCTCCCCGGCATCGGCGGTGGTGGTGGGATCGACGATGTAGGTGGAAGCGGTGGGGGGACAGGCACCGAGGCTGTGGGCGCCGGCGGCACAGGCCGAGATGATGTCGGCGGCAGAGGAGGTGGTGGTGGTGGAGCGTTGTTCGCCGGTGGAGGTGGTGGTGGTGGTGGTGGTGGTGGTGGGAGCGATGTGCCTGGTGTCTTCGGCGGAAGTGGTGGAGGCGCTGAGGGCGTGTTGCGCGAGGGAGGTGGAGGCGGAACTAGCCCACGACTTGGAGGAGGCGGAGGTGCACCTGAAGGTACTCGGTTGCCGGTGAAGGGAGGCGGCACGCCAAACCTGCCCCCCACGGGTTGATCTTCTGCTGGCACTGGAGTCTTCGGTGGCAGTGGAGGCGGCGGCGGCCCAGAGGCAGCGCCTGACTGTGCTCGTGCTCGGTTTGGTGGTGCAGGAGGCAGGTTTGCAAATTTGCCAGCATCTGCGATCGGCGGGGGGGCTCGGAAGACGGGCTTCGGCGGGCCCGGCGGCGGCGATGGCTCACGAGGAGGCGACGGCGGCACGGGACTGGAGGAGGAGTTGCGGTTTGGCAAGTCGGTCTTGGTCCGTCGCGCTGGCGGGGGTGCTGGCGGCGGCCCACGCCTCGAGTTGCCGGTGGTCTGAGGACTGAGTGCTCGTGCTGTCGGCGGCGCGCTCGGGGGAGGCGGCGGCGGCGGGGGGGCCCTTGCTCTTCTTGCCTCGTTCTCAGCCTGGGCCTTCTCGTCGTGCTTCTTCTGCTCGATGTACAGCTTGATGAAGTCGGCGTTCTCCTCGATCTGATCTTCTGTGATGCCCATGGCCAGCAGCTCCTTCAGCAGGGGCTGCCACGAGGGGTCTGTGGTGTCGATGGCGGAGCTGCGTGCGCTCGTGGCATTGGAGTGGCTGCTCTGCGACGGCGACACAACGCTCACGGCTGGCGGCGGCATGATGGATTGTGGCGGCGGCGCAGGATTCGACGAGTGCCTGGAGCCAAACAGGCCTCCAAGGAGACCGTGACCGTGGCTTCTTCCATTTGCGGCCGGCCCAGTGCTCCCTGCTGCTGCTCCAAACGGCTTGTTCTTCGTGTTCTTGTGCGCATTCTTCTCGCGGTCGTCCATCTTCTTCTTGAACGTCTTGGCCTCCTTCTCGTCCGCAAAGGACAGCCCGGCGTGACATTCTTCAAGCTCAAACGAGTGGAAGAAGACGCGGTCTTGGTTGTAGGTGAAGCCGTCGTAGATCTCCTGGTCCCAGATGACGCCACGGTTGGCAGACTGCCGGGTTAGAAATGTCTCCCACAACATGCAGGCGGCCATGGCTGTGACTCACCGAGATGTCGACCAGCTTGATCCAGAAGGTGTTGCCGACCAGGTCGTTTGCGAGCACTGCTGCTCCCTGCAGGCCCGTGTACGTCCAGTGGTTCCTGTTCGGGTAGGCAATGTACAGCTTGGCGACGGCGACGGCGTGGATCTTGTTCGCCGACTTGGGGACGGTGCGCTTGACCGTCAGCTTGTCCTCGTCGGACAGAATCGAGGGCATGGCGGCGGCGGCGTGCTAAGAATGTCGGGGGGGGTTCTCGGGCAGGTTCGCGGTCGAGGCTCGAGATGTCGTGTCTCCAGCTCGGCGGGGCCGTCGTGCTCTGACTATGCGCTGACCAGGCAGCACATGAATGCTCTGCTGTCGCACTCGCCGGGCTTGCGACGCTGGATGACCAATGGCTCGGTGCTCGTCAGCCGCGCGGTGCACTCGCCACAAGCTTGGGGAGAATGGCTGTGTTGGTGCTGAGTGCGAGACGTCAGTAGTGAGCGCTGCTGCGGCGCTTTCCCGACTGGTCCGCAAATCCGGCTCGTCAGCCCCGACAGGGCTGCACAGTGGAGAACAGAGAATCTCGTCGAAGACGAATCACACACAATATGTGGTTACATGTCCACAATCACTGAAGATTTGATGACGGCTTGCGCATAGCTCCTGGACACGCTTCGTCGCCGTGTCCCTACAGCAAGATGCCATCAGAGCCCAACCTTCGCACGCGACACCGCCAGGTCTTCGTCACAGTCGCAGCCCAATATTCGACAGCCATACTGCAATGTCGACCTGCGGTGATCGGACTATCTAAGTGTACGTCGCACGTGTGATTAGCTCGTTGTGACGTCAGCTGCCCAGGCGCCAGAGAAAAGGCTACAGTACAAACAAACAGAGTTCTGCGGGCTGCAGCTTTGCAGCTGCAACATCAACATTCACGATGGGACGCCGACAGCGCCTGATCAGCACTTCCATCTTGCGCGCCATATTCGTAACTAAGCCTGTCAGCCACGATGAGACAGCGAATGAGGGTCTTCTCGCGCGCATCCTTGCATTCTTCTCCATCTTCCAGCTCACACTAGCGCGCTATCGAGACCAAGTTTTCAAGAAGCTGAGAAATGAGTCGTGGCAGATCGAGGAGGAAGAGTACACGGAGAGCTTTAGAAGCGAGAGTACATACAAGCGTACAGACTTGAAGTCGGTTGGCGACCTGGGGTACTCTGGATCAGTACGTAGCAATACACACTACATTGTATGCTACAATAGTAACAGATGACAGACCTTCTTCACAACGCCAAATACTAAACTGCTAGTCAAATCACTGCCGCGTCAGTTCGAACAGTCCTTCTTTCGCAAACAACTCCTCGACCCGTATGTTGAGCACATGCAGGCCAACAAAGACTCGCTGCTCGTCCGCATAACCGATCTGCTGTACTGCCCAACACCGACGGTTGGCTCCTGGCTCGGCACTGCTCCCAGCCACCATATTGTTATGGAGAACATACTGTATGGAAAGTCAAGCTGCAACAAGAGCCAGCAGGAACAGTGGGAGACTTATGACCTGAAACCCAACGACTTCTTCTTTCCCGAGCGCGACATCGCCGGCGGTCGATTGGCACCGGAGAGTGTCAAAGACCGACTCATCGATGAATTTCCAGACAAGATCAGAGTCACTATCGACCAAAAGGAGGAGCTCGTTGCGCAGCTCACAAGAGACAGCAAGCTTCTGCAAGAGAACAACGCAGTAGACTACTCGCTCTTCTTGATCCGCTTTCCTGCAGACTTGAACTCTGGCACGCACAAGGTCCCAACACCTCCGGGGCGTGGCTCTGCGTGGCGTACCGGTGTTGTCTCGCGAGACGGCAAGTGGATATACCGAGCCATCATCCTGGACTTCTTCTGGTCAAAAGACGCTTTACAAGCACATGCTTTTACCGGCCTGGTCAAGCTATACAATGCGCTCAAGTTCGGCAAAGACCATGGCCCAATGAGCATCACTGCGAACAGTGACGAATACAGACAGAGGTTCCTCGGAATGGTGGAAGACATGGTCGAAGTCCCGGACAGCTCTGGACGACCATCGGGTCAGATTAGGACTCCACCTAGCATCCTTCAGGACGTTTGAGGGGATGACGCGGCGAGGAAGGAAGCACTGTTTGCCCCGAAAAAGCAGGCATTGGCGTTACATGGCGTTGGAGCAGGAAGATACCCAAATGACCACTAGATTGTTTAATGTAAATGAGCGGTGATTTTGTTGCACATGTACCCTCCTGATCATCATGGACATCACGTACCCGGGCGCATTTCACAGGCAGAGACATGGCGCAAGGGATGCCTCAAATTGATCCAGACTCGACAGCGTCGACGCAGATGGGGGGAAACTCGAACATGGCGTCATTGCACATGGAAGAATATTTAGTGAAGCTGAACAACGCATCCGCGCATCTCACGATGTCCCTGTGTGCCCTGCATAGGATGGGACACGGCCGGGGGTGATTCTGGGATCTTTACCGCCACAGATCGAGGCATCGAACCCGCTGACAAGGTCTCCTGCGCGCACCCTTGGAGCTGATTGGCGGCCTTACCCGTGCTCTTTGATAGCAAGATGTTGCCGTTGTCCATGAGATCATGTGAAGTGGCTTGTGAAGGAAACTACGTCGTCCACCGCGCTGTCGAGGCACTTCAACACGGCTTCCAGACACAGTTTGGAGCGCCAGAACACCAAAATGTGTAAATGTTGCAGTGAGAGATCTGCAAACCTCGAGGGTGCATTCAGGCGCAGTCCCGAGCGGTGACGAGGTCCAGACGCGATGATGTCATGCTCATCGAGCTCCACGTTGCACTACCCGCCAACGGCAAATCAGAGCATCGTGACTTTGGAAGCGCGTGCCCGGCTGGCATAATTGCTTCCTTCCATGGCGCATTGAGTTGCGCTTGCCACTAGAGCAATCATACCTGTGCTGCGAATTCATCACGCGGCAACAGACCCCAACTTCTCCAAATCTCGCACTCCTCAAACCTCAAATCTATATTGTTTACTCACGACTACCACTCGGGGCTGCAGACGCCGAACTCCCACTACGATCTTACCCAAACGCCACCGCTCACCAAGCCCCTCGCGCATCCGTAGGTACGCCGGTTGTGGTCCAATCACAGCCGCGACTGCTGAGCCTGCCTTACGTCACACTCCTGGCTGCGCCATCCGGTATCCTGGCGTGCGCCCCATAGAAAGATGTCTGTTCTTGCATTCAAAGCAATCGGCTACGGCGCCGAACAGATACCAGACAAATTCTTCGAGAAAATTCCAGGCGGTTTCTTCAAGCCCGGAGACGAGAAAAAGAGTAGCAAGAAGAATCGATCACCGCCGAAAAGGAAGAACACGCACAGCAGAGACCGATCGCGACGTGAGCGCAGCCCTCAGAACGACTATTCAGAAAACAGCGACCACGACAAGGACTACGAAGAAGAGAAGCGACGAAAAGAGCGGAGACGCCGAAAGAGCGTGGGAAGAAGCACTAGTAGGAGCTTAAGTCGCGGGAGAGACGAGCAGCGCAGCAGAGACGTCGACGGAGAATATAGCGACAGAGACATGGCGCACGCAGAGCAAGGCCAAGGCCAAGGACCATACTTCCCACCTCCGCCAACATCCGAGTATGCACCGTACAGCTCCCAGGAACATGCCTCCAGGCCGGGCCAGGGTGACTACCAACCAACGTCAGCCCAACCTCAGTACGGCTACCCAACACAGGTAAATAGTCCCTTTCGTTCTCGCAGTATGACAGTTCCGATGATGGCCTCTTACCCGACGCCGGCGAGCTCTGCTCCACCGCTGTTGCTGAACAGGCCACTGTCGAACTCGCAATCTTCTTTCGCTGGCCTGCAGCCTCACTTATTCGACCACCTTCGTCGTGGTACTCCCGTCTCAGCTTCTTTCTCTCCCTCCTACGAGCCGCCTCTTGCGGCAGTTTTACGCCGACCACCTACTTACTCTCCTCAGCCATCATACGGGCAATCGTATCCTACACAGCCCCCCGTCGACAGACGCGATGGCACCTCACCATCTGCAGTAGCATATGGTGATGAAGCCGCGCGTCGTTATGAGGAACTGCAGCACGGAAAAGCCGGGCAGCCATGGTCTGCATCCGCAGCGCGCTACACTCCCGGCCTTGGCTATGCTCCGTCGCCCGTAGTGATGCCTGCAGCGCCAATACCGCCCCCTCCCGTTGGAGTCAACTCTCCTCCAGTCGGCACTAACGCACCTTATGCTCCGTACAATCCAGCGACATATGCCGCACAGAACCCTGCCTACCCACCCAGCAATGGCTATAACTCACCGCCGCATTTCTACCGCCAGCAATCACGGTCGCAGCCTTCATTCGACCAAGATCAGCACCACTCTTCCTACAACCCTCGCGGCTCTGATCAGCAAGTCGCTCCGTTTGACGATCGCCGCTCCCCTAGCCGCCGAAGCAGCACCAAGCACGACCGCCGAGAACATCGGCATAGAGCTAGGTCTGCAGATTCCCGCAGTTCCCGTCGTGATAAGTCTCGTATGTCTGACATGCGAGAAAGGTTCGATGACATGGATCTGCGGACAAAGAATCTAGGGGCTACAGTGGCTGGTGCGTTGGCGGGAGGCTTTGCGGGCAGAGCTGCAGGTAAGAGTAGGCTGACTATGCTAGCAGGTGCTGCGGCCGGAGCGCTCGGTGGACAGGCCATCGCGACCAGGAACGTCGACAGGTAGGCGGACTGGCAGAATCTGAGTATGTCACGTGAACACAGACTGACCTGATATCAGGGCCAAAGACGAACACGGCGGCCGTCTCCCATCCCACTCGCGCTCACGTTCTCGACACCGAAAGCATGACGACCGCGACCGCAAGAGCGGAGGTCTTCGAGCTAGAAGCCGAAGTATTATTGACCGCTTCCGTTCCAAGTCTCGAGGACGAGACGACCGCGACGACCGCAGCGACCGCAGCAGACGCGACGATCGTGATCAGCGCGACCGTCACCATGACAGCGATAGCCACTATGACAGTGACGACCGCCGTCGACGCCGCGACAGGAGCCGAGATAGTCGACGACCAGATCGTGGATACAAGGTCCACGAGGAGTATGACTACTTCACGTCCAATTCTGAGGGCGATGGATCGCCGGCTGTTGAGCGGAAGAAGACTGTGAAGAGAAGAGACTACTGAGAGCGTACTGAATGAGTGGAGAAAGAAGACTTCGAAGAGAAGAGACTACTGAGATTGCACGGAATGAGACCGAGCGAAGGAATGACTGTACGATCAAGTGAAATCCAGGTCTGCTTTGACACGGCGTTTTCGCAAGATCGTTAGACGAGGACAAAGAGTAACGACCGATGACTAAACGCACGAATGAATGAATGAGCGAATGAACGAATGAACGAATGAACGAATGAACGAATGAACGAATGAACGAATGAACGAATGATCACGACATCAACGAGGCAGAAGCTCAGCTGCAATCTATTTCTCCCCGAATATCCAACGGTGAACAGCGGCCAAATGCATCTCAGGCCATACTCTTACGAAGTACCTACCTCTCCCCTCCCCTCGCATTGCCGAACTTACCCGTCTGACATGCTACTCTACGATCGGCTCGCCTTCCCTCTCCACACATCAATACACCGAGACCGCACTTGCAAATGCCATAGGTGCCAAAAGCAGGCATCCAGCCATCCCCAGCGCTCGTCACGCTTTGCGCTGGCAGTGCGCTGGCGATGCAGCTTCGGTCCGTCGGTGCTATTGGCCTCCTGCTGCATGTGGCTATCTGGATTGCTCTTCTGGATTGCTGGAGGGGGGGAATGGAGCACGCTCGTGCTTTTGTGCTCGTGCTCGCCGGAGTTGGTTCCATTGTCGACAGACGTGGGGCGTTGTTGTATGAGGGATGCCCAGAGTCTTAGCGCGGGCTTGAAACGATAGGCGGCGCGATGCGCATCACTGGGCGTGGCGGGGTTGCGAGATGCGTAAATGGGGAGGTCGGTGCGCGGTGCACGTGTGCTCGTGTTTCTCGGACGGCGCATGGGCAATTGTAAGACCGACTTTTACTTTGTTACGCTTTTCGCCTGTTGTCTGGATGCGCAAATGCTCGCTTCTAAAGAGGCGGCGATGCGCGCTCCTCTTTCTGTTGTTGGGCGAGGCTAAGGTCGCCCACATGGGCTCCTGTATTGTAGTGCGGCCCTAGCGAGGCAGGAGGAGTAAAGTTTTAGGCTGCTGCTCCGACGCGTCGATGCAAACGCGCCCTGCCCTCAAGTCTGAGTCGCCGCTCACATTGTTGCAACTCCCGTACCTACCTATCGCGTCGTTGTAGGACATTGATACGAAATCTCGTGCCAGGGTGCTGTGATAAGTACTCCCGCAGCGCCGCCCTACTGGCCGAGCAGTACCGAACAGACATAATCCCGCAACATGTGCGTGCTGTGGGACTCGAATCGAATGGAAGCAATAACGCATGTGCGAGGCCAGCCGGCGAAATGGAAAAATGGTGTTTCATGGTTTCTGGTACTGAGGCAGATTTTCGGCTAGCTTCGCGCTGCTCAGGCAGTGATGCCGCTCTGCAGCTTCGGCGCTGTTCTGCCTTTGTTCTCTGCAGGCGGCAGCACGTCTAGCGGCGCCCTGCCATGCTCCGCCGTTCGAGGTGGCTTCTGGAAACGCGCCACGGGCACGTTAAAAGCCGCGATCGGTCGTAAGCGGGCGCGCGAGCGCGGCTGACAGGCCACGGAGCGCTGCCGTTGCAGGGGTCGGCGCGGATCTGCAACGGTGGTCGCCAGTTCGGCGAGTGCGACGGCCGTCGCCAACGGTAGGTTCTGCGAGTTGGGAATGCCTCGGGTTGGGCCACGAGGGGTCGCGCGCTGGCTCCCCGGAGCGTTTGGTACGTTGGGAAGCCGTGGCGAGCGCAGAGTCGGTCTACGGTGCACTACAGGCGCCCTACGGGCGCTGCGGCGGAGGATTTGTGGATGCTGAGCGCTCTAAGGCGCACTGGGGTTGGTCCAGCACTGCTAGCAGTGGCAGGTGAAGGGTACAAAGGCTGCAAGCCCGGACTGTGGTGTGGCCTCACTATCATCACCCCCGGAGGTGCCAGTGCATCGTATAGCTATCGTGCCCCATGCGCAGTTTAGAACCCGCGAAGAAAGAAAAGGCTTGGTGGAGCGTCGAACACAAACCCACGCACGCCCCAAAATCAAATTATACGTACAGTCTCTTCCCGGCGGTGCAGCAGCAGCGCCTTCCCTCCCCCTTGCGCCTCTCCCAGACCACCCGCACGTAATCATGGCCAACACATCGAGTCCGTTCCTCGACAGCCTCCCTCCCGAGCTGCGACTCCGCATCTACGGCTACCTCCTCGTCTCGGCGCAGCCACTCAAAGGCCCCATCGCACGACAAGGCATGAGATACAATCTCGACACCAAGATCCTGTGCGCAAACAAGCAGATCTACGCCGAAGCTCGCGCCGTCTTCTTCAGCAAAAACACATTCTACATCTCCTCCTCATCTCCTCCAGCCTTGTCATCCTCCTCCTCCTCCCTAGAAGGCTCCGGCGCCTTCGAGCCGCCGCTGCAAGCCAAAGACCTGCCCCTGATCCGGCACCTGGAAATCGACCCGCTGTACTACCCCACGCAACTGACGACGCAGCCGGGCCCCGGCGGATGGAAGCCCGTGTGTCCCGCGGCAGAGCGGTACATCACGACGCTCACTCACGTGCTTTCCTTCGTGGGACGCTCGCTGCTGAGTCTCAGCTTCAAGGCGGACACGCGGCCGTATGCGGGATTCGCGGACGACGTGTTCGGCGCGCTTGCGGGGCTCGACGACGGTGCGGAGGAGACGCTGGATGTGCGCAAGGTGCTCACGGGGTTCCATGCCATTGAGAGGAATGCGCGATTCCGCGAGGCGGTGCGGGAGCTCGAGGCTGTGCGGACTGTGGCTGTGAGTTTCTTCTTCCCGGAGTCGGATTTTCATTTTGTCATTGAGAAGGGCGAGTTGTGTCGGCACGGGCTGTTGTTTCTTGCGAGTCAGACGATTTTCGCACGGAGTGAGATTAAAATCAAGGCTTTGCTGGAGGGGATGGGCGAGGATGGGCTGGACGAGGTCGAGGAGGAGGAGAGTGCGATGCTGGTGGCGGGACAGCGCCGGGAGTCGGTTGTTGAAGAGGCGAGACGCATTGTCAAGGCGATGAAGTGAGGCTGCTGGGCAGTGGTGGATTATGACCGGTGATGACGAGAAATGATACCCATGACTGTAGGCGTAGCATGCATAGCACTACGGGGCGCATTCCGGTTTTGTTGTTATGTTAGCATGGCTAGGGAATGCAAATGTTACATACTAGATGTGGACGCAAAGCTAGAGCATGTGTGTATTCTCCCTAACTAACCATACGCATGCAGGTAGTAAAGCGCATAGTGTGCTTAGTTTGAGTCTGCATAACTGTGCAGGCGTTACGCTTCGCTTGCCATGTCCTTCTCACAGAACGTGCGTCGCAAAGCAAACAACACGCCCGTGATAACGACTGACTTGGAAGCACTGCTGAAACCAGACTTTTCAAGACTCTCTAGTCATTCTCAGCCTTGCAAAGGCGAACAGAGGACTCAGTTACGCCTGGTGCTTCCAAGGAAGACCACTTCGTCATCGTCGCTATCAGCGTCATGGGTTTTCTCGTTCTTTGCAGTAGTAATACCGACAGAGGCTCGGGCATCTGAACTGCCGTCAAAGAAGGTGTGCGGCGTAGGCGGTACCGAAGGTCTGGTCGACGCCAGGCGCAGCTGTGCAAAGATGCCCTCAAGATCTGTGAGGTCGTCTTCTGCACCGATCAAGCCATCGTCGTATGCCTCGAGTGTCATTCTGATGGTCCTGTACATGGCTTCCGCGATGCCGGGTGGAAAAGCGTTCCCGACCTGCTTCATAGCCTGCGATGGTCGACCAGAGAATTGGTACTCGTACGGGAAGCTCTGGAAGAGTGCCATCTCTCGTGGGGTGTATCTACGCTTGCCACTGAAATGGTAGTTGTCGCCGCCGCCGGTCGTGATGCATCCCTTGAGAAAGCTTCGGGGGTCGTAGGGTGTCTTGGCACTGGCCATTGGCTTGGGCTGGTGGTAAGGGTCGTCGGATGCACGTGGACCAAGGCGCTCCATAACACGCAAGGCATCCTTGATGAATGTGAACGGCTTCAGACCGCTACCAGGCTCACCGTGGGTTTCTTCCGGGAAAGGTGGTAGGGGAGTGCCGCGACTGCATTCGATTAGTGTGAGAGCAGTCTACAAAGTTGAAAGACATACCGAGCGGCAATAATGAGCAGTCTCTTGCGTCTCTGGACAAGACCCAACTTGGACATGTCCTGAATCTTGTAGCGTAGATCATATCCAGCCTGGCCAATGTCATTCAGAAGCATCTTGAAGTTCTTCTGATGTTGCTCGTGCGTCATGAGACCAAATGTCTGCTCGAGTGTGGCCACTCGCGGCTTTATGGCCCTCAGGATGGGGCCAACAGTGTATATTGCCTCATAGTTAGCCTGGTCGTTTGGACCTTCGTGCGTGCTATTCATGGTCAGCTTCGGATGTAGAGGATCATGAGGTTTGGGGCTTACTGGGCCGGACTCCAGTAGCAGCACGGCGGAGAGAGGTGGAGAATATCGACGTGGAGGTCTTTTGCACAGAATCCACGTGGCGAGAATTTGTGCGCGTTCTCACAAAAAGGCAGAGCACCACCATGGTTCAAATGGTAGGCTGTGATGGCGTCCTCGTCATTGTCCAGACCCCAGCAGACATGTAGGCCTGCCTGGACGGCTCCTTGAGATGCACCTCCTACCCCACAGAATACGTCACCAAAGGTATATCGAACTCCCTTGATGGGTAGTGGTGATCTGCGCTTTGGAGGGGACTCGATGACTTCGACCGAGTCAGCCCTTGCTCGACGTTTGCGCTCACTCTGGAGGACTTCAGACACGATCACCGCGTCCTCGTCTTCATCGTCCTCGATGATCAGGGAGTGCTCTTGTGATAGGCCTGGGCGCGTTGGCGATGGCGCAGCATCAGTGTTGCCAACCTCCACGCCATACAAGTGGCGTACCACTCCGCTGGCATCTTTGCCGTTCCGATTCATGAACCGGATATATACAACGCGACAGCAAAGGGGTCCGTTGTAGAAGACATTGCGAATGGCTTGTGCTTTGGAGGTTGAGTAGCGATTCCATCCGGGCTGGATCTGCCACGACTGAAGTGGGTAGCACTTGTGCGTAAAGACGCATTCTCGTTTTCCGAAGACCTCGTCGACCACGACGTCTTTGAGTCCTGCAACAAGTGGATTCCGATCATCGTCTGCGCTCACCTGAAGGACCATAGCGAGCTCGTTGAGCCTCCCTAGACTCTTGTCAGCAAGTCGTTTCAGGATCTTTAGCGAGCTCACAGTCAAAGACCTGGCCGACGTATTTCGTCCTTCGCAGTGGGAGCCCACGTAGACGGACTTCGTCTGTGCTGAGATCCTTGATGATCTGCTTCACCTGTAGGAAATCACCACTGTGGTTTCCGGCTGCATCTTGCTCTGAGTGGTCGATCAACTCGACTGTGTCACCCGGTTCGATAACGAGGCCAGGCCTGAGCCTGTACGTCTCCAGCTCAACGTCAGGTGACAGGACGGAGCCGCTACTACGGGGCTTGGTGTCACGGCGATAGCTGTGGCTGGCGCTGTAGTACTGCGAGCTCGGACCGAGGGCTGGGCCGCTCTCAATACTGGCCACGGTTGGCTCATCCGAGTCTGAGTCTACAATTGAGTCAGCAGGAGGCTATGTTTATAAAGGAGTGTGCGGCGTACCGTAGTCAAGCACGTAGAAGGGGTTTGAGGCGGACATTGCTGTGTTGCCCCACGATGCAGAAGGTGAGGCGGGTGGGCGATGGAGGTGGGAGTGGGGAGTGGGGGTGGGGTGTGGGGTGCGGGGAGACGAGAGAGCGAGCTGCTGTTTTATGAAGAGCCAGCTGCGGCGTGTAGAGCGCGACGCGCGGTGAAGGTGAAGGTTGAAATCAGCCGCAGTCCAGGTGCGGCCAAGGCAGAGCGCCGCCCATGGCTCCGCGTGGCACCAGACGTCGTGGTGAATGTGAGAGTGGATCCAAAAGGCAAGGCGGAGCAGACCTGGGCGAGGAGGTAGTCAAGAAGATGAGGAGGTAGTCGAGAAGAAGAAGAGGAGGTAGTCGAGAAAAAGATGAGGAGGAGGTAGTCGAGAAAAAGATGAGGAGGAGGTAGTCGAGAAAAAGATGAGGTAGTCGAGAAAAAGAGGAGGTAGTCGAGAAAAAGATGAGGTAGTCGAGAAGAAGATGAGGACGAGGTAGTCGAGAAGAAGATGAGGACGAGGTGGCCGAGAAGAAGAAGATGAGGAGGGGAGTGGGAGTGGGAGTGGGAGGTGAGGGGCAGTGGGAGGTGAGGTGAGGGGCAGTGGGAGGTGAGGGGCAGCGCAGAGGCGGAGAGGCAAACAAGGGGAATGTGTGAGCAGGTAAAGGAACAGGAAGCGGCTCACGGGTCGGTTTAGGCGGGGAGCAAACGAGACAAGTGTGTGAATAGGCAAAGGAACAGGAAAGCGGTCATGGGTCGGTTCTACAAGCCCACTCTATCTGCACAGAGCTCCAGGTGACAGAGGTCGTCTCTCATCCGTGACACACGTGCCATGGCTCATCGGATCGTCTTCTCGATGAACTGGTTCTCGAGCCTCTGCACCTCCTTCTTGAACGTCTCGACCTCCTTCCAGCAGTCCAGCGGCCGGCGGTCGTGCATCCGCAAGCATGTGACGACGTCGTCCTTGGCCTTGTTCAGGTCCGCGTCGACCTGGTCCAGCTTCTTCCGCTGCTCGAGCTTGGCGCGCAGCTGCTCAATCTCCTTTGTGACGCTCGTCCGGCTCATGTCCTGCTGCTTCTTCTTCTCGGCGAGCGTCGACGACGACCATGTCGCGTCTGCGAGCTTCTCGACCAACGACGGTTCCGACTGCGGCTCCTCGCCGGACAGCGTCTCGCTCAACTTGGAGAATTCCTGCGACCCCTGCTCGCGCAGCTTCTCGAGCTCCGCCGTCAGGCGCTCCTGGTACTGCAGCTCCTGCGCTTTCGAGCGCGTGGCGTCCGTCTGGTGCGCGCATCAGCCGTGTCCCATCACTCTCTGCGCCGCGGGCGCCGGGCAACTCACAAAAGTGTTCTTCTGCAGCGAGTCTACCAGTCCGTTTGAGAACCGGACGGGGTGCTCTCTGCGCAAACTATCAGCAACCTGCACGGCCTTGGCCCGTCGCATGGCCACGGCAGCCATTGGCCCGGCGGAGCATCACTCACGCGGAGAAGACATGCTGCTTGACGTCCGAGGAGGGTTTCGAGTTCTCTGCGCCCATGTTGCTGCGGTCGGAGGTGCGGGATGCCAGCGCGACGATGCAGCGGCTGCGAGAAGTCGGGGCTCAGCCTTGGCCGAGCGTTGCGGCGCGCTACGACAGAAGCAGCAGCGATCGGTGCGGAATGTTTGGATTCACCACAAGGCTCCGTCATGTCTGGCACTCGACAACCCGACAACTGTCCTCATGGCTAGACGGCCCGGGTGACCGCGACCAGCAACAATCGCATCTCTACGCAGACGAACCGCTTTCTGCCGCATTGCTGCCGCATTGCTGCTGCCACCGACCTGCATCGCTACACACAACCCCAGCTTGGGCGACGCGTACACTTCCCGCCGACATGCTGCAGTCCTCGCTCTCCGGCTGGCTGAAGAAGCCCGCCGCCAGCAGCGAGACCGCGCCGCCGCCGCCGCCGCCGCCCCGAGCTCCAGCCGCCCCGAGACGGCCGCCGCCACCGCCCAAATCCACCTCGGCGCCTCCCCGCCTGCCGCTGAACCGCGCGCCCCCCAGCACAGCGCCCACGCCCACGCCCAAGACGACCGAGCAGTGGAACGACATACCCGAAGACTTCCTCTCCGCACCCTCGTCACGCCCGCGCTCGAAGAAGAGCCCCCGTCCCTCCGCCACACCCACTCCCGCCAGCGTCTCGCGCGTCCCTACGCCCACAGGCCTGTCCGCCTCGACCCCACCCGCGCCCGAGACACGCTCAACCGCGTCCACACCCGCGCCCGAGACACGCTCAACCGCGCCAACACCCCCCGTCCCGGGCAAAGAAGCCCCGCTATCGAACCTGTTCTCGCTGCGCCCTCTGCCCCCCAACGTCGAGCTCGTGCCCCTCACGCCCGACCACCTCGACGCATACAAAACCCTCAACGCCCTCACGCTGCCGATCCCGTACCCCGACTCCTTCTACAAGGAGACCATGACGGAGCCGCACCACAGCATAACCCTGATTGCACTGTGGCACCCCACACGCCCCAGCACAAGCCCGTCCAGCGAGGGCGAGCCAGCCCCAGCCAGCCCCAGCGTGGTCGGCGCAATCCGCTGCCGCCTGCTGCCCGAGTCGCAGCTGTACATCAGCACCATCGGCGTGCTCGCGCCGTACCGCGAGCACGGCATCGCCGTGCACCTGCTCGCCGCCGTGGTGCCGCGGGCCGTGGCCCAGCACGGCGTGCGCTGCGTGACGGCGCACGTCTGGGAGGCCAACGATGCGGGACTGCAGTGGTACCTGAAGCGCCGCTTCGACGTCGTCGGGAAGCAGGAGAGTTACTACAGGAAGCTGCAGCCCTCGGGCGCGCTTCTGGTGCGCAAGTGGATCGGGATCGGGGATCTGTTGGCGCGTGCGGAGGGAGGGGGAGGGGCGTGAGAGGCGTGAGGGGCGTGAGAGGCGTGAGACGGTCGATGGTTACGATTACGATTACGATATGATACCATGGATACGATGAACACATTGTTTACTTTACCTACGATTCCGCCATGATACCACGATACGATGACGAGCAAATACATTCTTCTCCTTTACCGCTGTGCGGGTCTTGCTCGCTCATCACCACCCGTCTACATCAAGCGCGTCGTCTACGGTCATGTGAATCCGTCCTCTGGTGATGCTGGTACCAATAATGCTGCCAGCCAACATCGCGAAGCATCCAGCACACGCAAAGCGGGCGCCATGCAATCGACGACGACGGTGGGTGGGCGTGGAACGCGGTAGTGGGGCGGCGGAGGTGTTCAAACTTCAACCCGGTTCAAACTTCAACCCGGTTCAAACTTGAACCCAGTCCAAACTTGAACCCAGTCCAAACTTGAACCCAGTCCAAACTTGACTCCAGGAGAACGCGATTAGCTCTGTGAGAAATGTGCCGAGAGGCTGACGCCGTGGCTCTTCGTGATTCGATGCGCTGCCGGGAAATGTGCGCGGGGGGTCGGAAACCGATAGAGGGATTCCTGCGGCGTGGTGAGCTACGGAAGGGGAATTTGGGGAGGGATGCGCGGGCTGGCTGGCAGGTGGTGAGCTATTTTGGGCGACGGCGGTGGTGCACGTGCGTGTTGCACGGCAGGCGTTTTCGCGTGGAATGCATGGTGAAGATCAAAGGACGCGGGCATTGTCGCATTCAATTCGCGTTCTGCATGCCCTTGGTTTAACTTTTTGCCTCTGATTGTTGTTCAGCGCTTGCAACCAATTTGTGGGGGTTACTCAAGCTTTGCAGGCCAAGCGTCGAGCCCGGTCGATACAAGACTCAACATAATGGTCGCTATCAGACCGGCGGAGTTGATACCAATGCTTGATCCGAAGCTTGGGGTGCGGGGCTCGAGGAATTGCTGGAATTCAGCACAGCGTCCTCGGGGTGACCGCGCTCTCAGGCTCTACTGTGATTTGCCCTTGCGTGCGAACGTGCAACCCTAGGAACCCTCGACACTTGAATGCGTGCACTTCACACGTGCTCTCGTATTGCCTAGTGGAATTGATTGTGGTTCGGCAGCGCGTGGGATCCCGCTGTCAAGAGTGTCAATAACCGCAATTGCCTGTTTGGGACACAGTTGAGGCTTCGACATATCAAATGCTTTGCTTGAGTCAGGAGACAAAGACTTCAACCTCCGAGATTTGACCACTGAGATCTGCAAATGCTCACAGACCGTCCAGACTCTTGTCGGGCTGCAAATGTCGTGCAAATCTAGAGGCCTGTCGTGACACCGCGAGTTCGAGGCGGATGTGCTGCGGATGAACTGAGAGTTGGATCTCAACCGTGCGGGTCTGCAGCGACCCGGTCTGCTCGCTTACAGAGCGGATGACGCACAGCTGGCGCCGTGGAATGCAGTTGCCGTCGATGTGAGTCGTTCACAGACGTCGTGGTTGGCAAAGCACAATGTTCGCTGCATCCAGCTCCGTCACAGCGATTGTCGAGCCGCAGAACACCCTAAGCCCAAGAGCCAGCCGTGGTGAAGAGATCGTCGCGTCGTGACGACATGTTTCTCCTGGCTTGTAGAGTCGGTCATGTTGAGGGCTGCGTTTCGAACTGCTTCAGGGCTTCATCACACAGCCGATCCTGCTGTATTTCGTAACGGTGCCAAGCCGCGAGAATCTCGGGCCCGGCATTCCAGTCGTGCAGTCAACTCTTCAACACATGTACGGTGTTTTGATTCGCTGCACAGTTCGTCACCGATGCGGGCTTCCCGCGCTCACAGCGAGCCTAAGCACTACATGCAAACTCAAAAGGGGGCCGCCTCGATGCTGCGGCCTGCCCTGGCAATACCGCTGGCTCTCACTGCGGACGACGAGCGTTCCAGAGGTGGACTCGATGCGGACAGAGGCGTGAAAGCGAGATTACTGAGGCCTTACGACGGCCTCTATCTCGGAGGGAACCATTTCCAGATTGGGAGATTTACATGCTGCCGTTGGGAGGCCGACCAGGGATGTGGACGTGCCAGGCCGTGCACGCATAGCTAATTTCGATCCATAGAAATCGTATTCTTGGTTAGACCTGGCAGGTCTTATACGCGAACTCGTCCGCCGACGTCAGGACCCAGGAGCGTTGAACTGCCGCAGAATCGAGCGACAGAAATTTTGCAATTGGCCTGTTGGGTTCGCGCCAGCTGCCGTCCAGGCACTGGCAGACACAGACTCAGGAGATTCGCCGGGATGGCGGTGCGGCGCACGAAGCCATCTTCGTACGAGTGAGACTGCGAGGCAGCCAAGCGGCGTGCAATGGCACAATCTGCAGTCGCCGGCGTGCAGGCGTGCAGCGTGCGCTGTGTGCACTGTGGTCACTACTGGCGGTGGTGGCCTGTTTCCCCCTGATAGGCGTCCAAGATCTGCCAGTCTTGCATGCGGATCTCCAGCCTGCCCGGAACGCCGCGCAAGCAGAACGGCAGGGTAGCTGCTGCTTAGCTACCAGTCTTCGCGGCTCCGGACGGGTGGCAGGCCGCGAACATGGCAGCATGTCTGCTTACGGAAGAGTGAGACGAGACCGCGCAGTCAGATGGCAGCTTCGGCCAGCCGCATCCTTTGCGAGACACACAGCGCGTGCTGGCTCGTCATACCGTGGCTGGCCTGGCTGCGACACGTCTGTGATGCACTGATGCAGAAACAATGACGGCACTGAGCACGGCCCCGCCATAATCTTCAGACTGCATCAGAGCGCAGCAGCAGTGGTTAAGCGTCTCTACGCGCGATAAGTGCAGCGCTACGGGCAGAGCGGGCTAGCGGCAGGATCCAGGCAGGCATCGAGTGCCCATGGACGGACAGGACGGACAGGACGGACAGGCGCTGCAGCAGTGAACGGGTATTATTACTATCAAGCAAATCAAGCTGGCACACTGCCCGAGAAGGCTCGCAGCGCATCCCTCGACGTGACCGGCCTACCAGCGTGCGCCCCATCCTCCGCCCATTCCCGTTCGCATTAGGTACCTACTTGCTACTGCTACTACCTACTGCACTGCTCCTTGCCCAGCGCCTGCTGCATCTCCTCTGCTCGCTGCCAGCGTCCACTCGCTTCTTCTGCTTAGCACCTACTAGCACGCCTGCGCTGTGACACCTGCGCTGCCTCGCCTGCGCGCCCATTGGCACTTTCCCACGCCAGTCCTATCGCCGTGTCTGTGGCTGCTTCCCGCCTTCCGCCGTCGCGACCGTTGCGCCTTTGTGCTGTCACTGCCTTGCTGTCCGCTCCCTCAACGCTCTCTTTCCACTCTCTCGTACATGTCGCTCTGGTGAACGAGCCCATCGACACCGCACGCTCGTTTCTGCCGCTATCTTAATCCGTAATCGTCCCGTCGCTGCCAGGTTTGCTGCTGCGCTGTCTGCGCTCTAGCAACGCGGCACCCATCGCCAACTTTTTGGCTCTCCATCCTCCGCCGCCCGCCGCACCTCAACACCCGCACACCACCTCCCCACCGCGCCCGCTATGGCTCCGGCCGTCCCCAGACTGCGCATTCTGTCAGGTGCGTCACCGCCTTGGGCCCCAGGGGTCCTCTCTTGCGTCTCCAGCACCTGGGCAGGGTGCATGCGGCCCAGTGCTGCACACACACGCTGTCCCGGGAATGCCGAGACTGCCACCAGCACCCTCAGAATGCTCTGCTAACAGCTGCCAGTTGGCGGAAACGCCGTTTCGGCGTTCCTCTCATGGCGGTTACAAGCAACCAACGCCTGCGACGTCACACTCGTGTGGAAGTCCGGGTACGAGAGCGTCGCACAGTATGGCATCTCGTTCAAGTAAGCACCCGAGTCCCACAATGTCTCAATCCCCGCTAACGAGCCTATCAGATCTGCTCTCTACGGCAACGAACGCTTCAAGCCCTACTCTGGTGAGTTTGCAGGCCCTTCGCTGCGACTAGCACGGCACTAACGGCGTCTGCAGTTGTTCGCACCCCCGAAGATGCCGCCCATTCTTCCAAGCAGCCCTTTGACTACGTTCTCCTCTGCGTAAAAGCCCTCCCTGACGTATACGATATCGCCAACATCATCGAGTCGGTCGTCTCGCCCCAGCACACATGCATCCTTATGAACACCACACACAGCTTAGGCGTCGAATCGTACCTGGAGCAGCGCTTTCCCACAAATGTCGTCTTGTCATTGGTATCTGGAGCAGAGATTTCGCAGCTTGGAGCTAGCGAGTTCGAGCACAAGGGAGCGACTGACATCTGGGTCGGTCCTGCCAGCAAGAACCCCGCCATACCAGCGCAGATTCAGTCGGACATGGCTGAAGCTCTGGCCATGACATTGAGTTCAGGGCAGGTCGACTGCAAAGTCGCAACCAACATAAGGCAACAGCAGTTTGAGCGTATGATAGGGTATGTCATCTCTACTTCCACAACCCAACAGACCACTAACACGCCGCAGCCCTATTGCTTTTCACCCGGCCAGCGTTCTCTTCGAGACGGCAAACCACGCAGAACTCCTCGAGAAGGTTGGGGTTCGTGCTCTTATCACAGGAGTGCTCGACGAGCTCCTCGTACTTGCCAATGCCCAAGGCTGCACATTCCCTACCGATTTCAAGGAGAAGACGATGCGCTCGATGACGCAGCCCCAAGAGTCCAACAGCACAATGTGGATGGACTTCGAGGCCAAGCGTCCCATGGAGATTGAGACATATCTGGGATCTCCTCTTAAGCTTGCCCAGGAAGTCAATGTCACTGTACCCCGAATCGAGACCCTGTACGCCACGCTTCACCACCTCAACATCGTCAACCGAAACCGACCGGCAGCTGGCCCTACACCCACACCAGCTCAAAACATGCAACCACCGCCGGGCCCTCCTCCAAGGCTCTCGTCGGCCCCTCTGCCACGAGGCCCACCTGGACCCAACGGACCTGGGCCGATGATGAATGGAAATGGTCCTATGAAGGGTGGGCCCCGTTCAGGAAGCCGCGCGCCTTCAATCACTGGTGGCCCACCTATGATGCGTCGCGGCCCACCGCCAGGCATGAACGGTTACCCACCACGCATGAACGGCGCCCCCAACGGCCAGCGTCGCCCGTCGCTCGAGGCCAACGACCTTGAAGAATTTTCGCATCTGATGCTGTATGATGATATGGTCGAAGGCGGCCCCGGTGGTCCTGCCGGTGCGCCCCACGGCCAGTACGAGAATGGCGCAGCCCCACAGAATGGTCTTTCTATCCGTGAGAGGGAGTTGATGCTCAGACAGCGTGAGATCCAGCTCAGAGAACAAGAGCTTAGCATGCGTCGCGGCCCTCCCATGGGCCAGGGTCGTCGACCTCCACCACCACAATCCATCAATGGTTTCGATGACGACGACGACGAGGATGACTTCTTTGATCCTATGGCCGGAGGCCGCCCGCCGGGCCCGGTCATCGACCCTGACAACTTTGACATGATGAGTGTCACCTCGCGGCGCAACCGCAAGGTTCCCAGTGCCGGTCAGATCCGCAACAACCCAGAGGGCATGGGCTACATGGGTCCTCAAGGTCGATCAAGGAATCCTTTCTCGCGCCCGGCAGCTAAGAACAGAACGAGTGCGACGATGCTTTCGACACTCCCAAATCTGAGAGAGAACATTCTCAACGACCCTCTGATGGGCTACTCGTCCAACCGCTATGCTGATGTCGATCGCGGCACTATGGGCGCCCAATCGCGAACCAATTCACTGACTGCATCACGTTTAGACGAAATGCAAGGAGGTGGTAACTATGGTGGCTACCCTTCGATGAACCGCCGCACCAGCCAGTCGCCTGGCAACCCTCTCAGCCCTGGTCCTCGCCCAATGGGCCGTCCTTCTCCTCCCAACGGATATGCGCCCAACGGTATGCAACCCAATGGTATGCAACCCAATGGTATGCCTCCCAATGGACTGCCGCCGAATGGGATGAACGGGGCGCCTCGAAATGGTCCCAACGGACGTCCTTCACCTCCCGGGATGAGACAGCCCGTTCCCCTCGCACCGCAACAAATGGAACAACACGCAGGGGTGAGCACTCTTTACCCGCCCAAGACCCGTTCCAATGTTCGCAGTCTGACTGGATCCGCAAGCGCTAGCGCGGGTAGTAATTCCACCGAAGAAAATTCGGCACACAGCAGCCAGAGCAGCCTAGGACCCCGTCCTCCAGTCGGTGTCCGATAGACGAGATCTCATCAGTTCATATTTGCGGCGAATGGTTTGGAGTATGTTCGGACTTTGCATGGACAGCGTTCTCGATTCGGCGACACTTTGACGAAACTATCTATTGTATCTGGGAGCTGGCGGGCTTTCCAACGCATACCTCGACGGACGCGTACCCTGGTGTCACCTATCAATCGGTCTTCGATTACACCCGGCTTCTCTTCTCGAACATGCCTACACCAAATCTTCCTCTCCACGTTGGGATCGGAAGAACTTCATGAACAGCCAGGGGCTGATTCAGCCTCGTGGCGGGAACTTAATGACGATTATAGAAATTCGGCTGGGGAGGAACATTTCACGTATACAGACCAACCCGGCGACGAGGTTGTTGCTTCGAACATTTCCTTTGTCACCATCGTACATATTGTAGACGTTTTTGTGGCGGCGTCGTTCTCACTCCGCACTGGCACTCGCTAATCATGTTTCTTGCATGAGTCGCTCAGTGGTCTGGGTTTTGTTTCGACTAGGAGTTTTGATACAAGCACATGTTTTTTGGTTTTCTGGCATTTACTCCTGCCATTGTGGCACCCCTCACGTTGCTGTGTCTGGCTTTGTACTGACTCAGTGTACACCACCATTTATTTTTCCGCTGGCGAAGATGTTGCAAGCAGAGCTGGAATGGCAGAGAGCGAGCGAGCGCTTGAGGCAAAAGCGACACACCATATAGCGATGCATACCTAGTTGCGCAAGTAACAAAAGCACGACGTTCCTTCACCCTCTGTTCTTGAACTTCCACAATATGAGATCTGACTGCATCACGACGGTGTTGGCAGCTGTCATGTGATCGCTCCACAGGCAATAGAAGGTCAGTAGCAAGAAACAATGCGAATAAGCCCAGTGTGCGCCTCAAATACACTTGAACAGCACGGGTTTCGGCCCGACACAGGCCTAACGGCTACGGTGCACGATCGATGAAGCATGCCTCATGGGCGATCGGCGCCCCTCGTCTCGACTCCGTTAGCGCAGCGCAGTGTAAACAACACCTCCACTGAGGAACACGGTTCGTTCCAATTGCGAGGCCCGACGTCACCCGGCCGCTTCCTCAACGAGTTGGCACGCACGGCGTTGCTGTTGGCCGCGCATCTGTGCATGCACGCAATTGAGAGAGGGCTGCCCGAAGCTCGAGCTTACCCCTCACGTCATAGGTGTCTACCAAACAAAGCGGGGTGATGCCCGTCAACACACACACCAGGAGGTACAGCGCTCCTGCAGGCGCATTTAAAGCCACCACCGCGCCCAGTAGGCCCCGGTCGAGCTGGAGCCCACCTCTTCGTAAACCTGGCAGAGCCTCATTCGCGACCCACACTGTGATCGGTGCAATCGTCGTCCTGCTAGCGCTTTTCTTCCAAGTCTTTGCACCCCACTTCCCTCACACGGTCCTGCGCTTCTTCACCAAAGACCAGCATTGGACCGTCAGCTCCCCAGGCATTACTCTCCGCAACCCCGTACTCTTCCACGAGCCCCCGATCTGCCCGAAGTCTCAGCAGATAGTCGAGTTCGAAGGCACCTTCAACACTCATTCCAAGCGCAGCATGGCTCTCGCCGACCAGGCAAAGCAGGTCGCTGCTGAATTCGACTTCAGTGATGATGGCGTAAACAAGGCGGTGAAGGAGTTCATCAGGGAGATGGGTATGCGCACACAGAGACACAATTGTCGACTGAGAGGCTGACCGCGCGCAGACGAGGGCCTGACACAGGAGGGCACCGAGCTGAGCCAGATCCCGACCTACGTCACGGCCGTACCCAATGGCACTGAGAAGGCACGCGACCACCTTGAAGCTCCGTATACTTGATCTTGAAGGCTGACTGCGACTGTAGGGCCTCTACATGGCCGTTGACCTCGGTGGCACCAACTTCCGTGTCTGCTCCATCCAGCTGCACGGCAACACCACCTTCTCCCTCACTCAGAGCAAAGTCGCCGTCCCGCACGAGCTCATGACCGCGAAGACATCGAAGGAACTCTTCTCTTTCCTAGCAAAGCAGATTGAGAAGTTCCTCCAGGTACATCACGAGGAGCACTACACTGGCACACTCAAGCGCAGACAGACCGGCGAACAGCCTGAGGAGATCTTCAACCTGGGCTTCACATTCTCGTTCCCTGTCAACCAGGTTGGCATCAACAAGGGTCTGCTCATGCGCTGGACCAAGGGTTTTGACATCCAGGATGCAGTTGGCAAGGACGTCTGCGCCCTGCTGCAGACTGAGATTGACGAGCTTCACTTGCCGGTCAAGGTCGCTGCTCTCGTTAATGACACCGTTGGAACGCTCATGGCCCGTTCGTACGCCTCGCCAGGCAAGACCGGAACATTGCTCGGAGCTATTTTCGGAACCGGTACCAACGGCGCCTACGTCGAGAAGTTGGACAAGGTCACCAAGCTCACAAAGGCTAAGAATGTAGGAGAGTTCGACAAGTCCACTGGTGAGATGATTGTCAACACCGAGTGGGGTTCTTTCGACAATTCCCTCCGCACACTGCCCAACACACCCTACGATGTCGAGCTTGATGAGAAGTCTGTCAACCCTGGCATCCAGATGTTCGAGAAGCGCGTATCTGGTATGTTCTTGGGTGAACTGCTCCGTCTTGCTCTCGTCAAGCTGATAAAGGACCCCAAAATTCCTCTCTTCCAGGACGACAACTCTTCGTCAAATGACATCCACAGCACAACACAGATCGACGCCAACAGCCCGATCTTCAAGCAGTGGGGCATCGACACAAGTTTCCTGTCCATCTGCGCTGGCGATAACAGCGCCGGCTACCGCGTCATCAGGCAAACACTGGACAAAGACTTCGGTATCTCAGCCGCCAGCACCGAGGATGCAGAGGCTGTCAAGGTTATCGCCGGCGCCGTCGGTCGTCGCGCGGCCCGTCTCTCAGCTGTTGCCATCGGCGCCATCATCATCAACACCGGCCGCCTGGAGAAATCCAGGGGCACCGCCACAACCGAGGACAAGGCCGGCATCGACCCTCCCCGCGGCGAGGTCAAGGTCAACGAGGAAGACGTCGTCGATGTCGGTGTCGACGGCTCGCTCGTCGAGTTCTACCCCGACTTCGAGGAGCACATCCGCGAGGCGCTGCGAACGGTCCCTGAGATTGGCGACCGTGGCGAGAAGCACATTCGCATTGGTATTGCGAAGGATGGCTCCGGTGTTGGTGCGGCGCTTATTGCGCTTGTTGCTGGTCAGGTCCCTGAACCCCAGGCGGACAATAGGCCTTGAAGTCGTTGGACGCGACTTGATGGTGTATATGTGAAATGAGATCTTACGTGCAATGCCATTGTTATGTAGCTTAACGCAAAACGAATAAATCGCATCACTACATCTTCAACGTGCTGTCTCAGCCAATGCACATGCCGTGCCCACCTAAGGGGCATCTCACGCCCATCGCAAACCCGAGACAACAAAATAGACCTTTCGGCAAAACATCAAAATTCTAGGATGAAGCACACAGATCGTTCGTTTGGTGTTCCACAAACGAGCAAAAGGATCGAAAAGCAAAAAGAAACGCCCGACCAGGGACTCGAACCCTGAGCCTTGAGATTAAAAGTCTCACGCGCTAACCCTGAAACTTTATTAGTGTCTTGCCCGAGGATCTTCGTTAAACGGAGTGGTCTTACAATTGTGCCAGCCGGGCTGCTGTTGATGCTTACACAAGCGTAAAAATTAATATAATGGTAGTGATTTTGTTCTGGTGCGCATGCGAGCGATCAGAACCGTCGTGTTCTCCGGGGGGTTCTCGGTTGATTGGCGTGGCGGGGGACTTGTGTGCTGTGGGCCGCGGCTGGGGTTGTAGTGCGCAGGCTAAGGGCGACTAGGGGGCTTTGCTGACCTCACGACTCTTAGTTTACCTGCAACATGGGGGCGGAGACTTTGCTTCGTTGTGTTTGTTTGTGCAAGCAAAGGCGTTCAATCTGGATATTGATGCTTGCTCTCTCGATTTATTTTTTCGCTGCTGCCCTCATGTCTCATCTTGTTGCGTCGGTGCCGCAGGTGATGCCGCCGCCGGGGACAGGCGGCGTAAACGCCTGGAACTTGTGGTGTGAGTGTGTCTAAAGAATTACTCATGAGGCAATCTAAGATCTGTAACTTTTGTTTGGGGACGTTTTGAATTCGACATCTGCCCTTGATAGTCCTTCAGACCGCTTGCCTTTTGTTTGCTACAATACCTGGGAGCACCTGGCTTATAATGGTTGCTCTTGCCCAAGCACAAAGCTTGCTATATCGATGCTGCGTATAAGTAGATTTTGCTTGTCTTTACCGATGTTCGGGCTGCCCAGAAATCATCTCCATCCGCATTTCTGAAGTATGGCCGCGCCTGTGAACGCACCAGGACCGGTGCTCGCGGGACAGCCGCCTCCAGTCCACGCCAAACTCTCGGTTCTCGACTACATCCATACAGACCGAGGCATTTGGGTAAAGGGTTCCAACTATAGCGGCACGTACGCCTCTTGTTGCAATCTCATACTTCAGGTCATTAGCACGTCTCTCAGTCCCGCAGCTTGGAGGATTTCTGTCTGCGACCACATTAACAGTCATTTTGTGGTAAAAATGGCAGGTGCCATGAATTACACTCGAGTCCTCTCCATGGCGAGGCTATCGGTCAGTGCTGCTGCTGCTGGGCCGCAACTCGTCCGTCTGGGATATGCTCTGTATCCCAGCAACTGCGTCGAGCTGGGCAAGATGGTGCGCCTCAGCAGGGGGATGTTGGGAACAATAGAGCTGCCCAGGCCAATGATGCGAACAGACATGGTGCGAGAGAAGGAGACAAGATGCGAGATGACGATGTGAGTACCAAAAAAACCCTGACCAGGAGAGACTCAACGATTGATCTGTCCGTCTTTGATCTTGAGTTGGCAAAATTGGGAGTCGCCTCGGTCGCTGTTACCTCTGACCCTACGGCTGAAAAGCGAGTCGGTATTGATGCAGACCTGAATGGCATCAATGATAAGCTCCAGTTGATAGGCGTTGAATTGGCCGGTAGCGAAACCGAGACAAGTGCCGATAAACCTATAGTAGTATCTTAGTATTGCGTAGCAACAATGTAGACATTTAATTTCCCACTGAAGTAGTCAAGACTCAATTCACCAAGTGTTCTCGATGTGTGATGACTGCTGAGGACATTGCACCCCTTCTTCCCTGGGTGGCTCGTGGGTGGCCGGTGCTTCAACCCGACTTACCTTTCCCAATCGTGAGTTTTAACAACACTCTCTCTCTCCTCTGGTACTAGACCTCCCACCTTTAGCACCTACGCGTCGGAGAAACCGCTGTCTCGAACAAATTCATTGTCATGCGGGGAGACACTAGCAGATCTTGCTCCTATTCCATCGGAGGGTAATTGTTACGCATGTCACGCCGTGGTAACCATGGAAGGCATCTGACCAAGCTGCGCAGACGTACCCGGACCTTCTGAAAAAGCTCCACCCAGAACAATATAGAATGACCCTAAGCTAGACGACCATGCATGCGGAGAAAGTGCAAGAGCTTGGACTTCGAGGTTACAGTGCGCTGCGGGCTCTCTTCGGGACGGGTGTGAGGCGCCTTTGTGGCTGTCTAAGAGCCTCATGCTTGAGCCTGAGAGCTGTAGTACTGGAGGAATCTCTCGGATCTCAAGAAAGTGGACCTTTAACGGCCGGCCGTGCGCTTGTACGAAGTAGGCCAATGCGCGTCGGATAGTTTCCCAAGTTCAACCTTGCCCAGCCGCTATGGCTGATGGATCCACTGCAATACCGACTTTGAGGAAATAGACGCAGCGTTCAAGTAAGTGCTGACGCTGAAAGAGTCTCGTCTCAGTGGTAGACAAATGGCAAGCCGCTCCACTGTCGCGGTCTCAGCCTCATCCCCGGGTTCTGAAAATTCCAAGTAGACGTAACGAACAAGGGCCCTTTGCGGTCGAAGTCGGTCTTTCACAACTGTCAGGATTAGCGCGTCAGCGGCGCACCCGTTGCTCGGCACTGATGCCGGCTCGGCACCTCAACACGGCCCCAGAGTCTCGGCAGATCGAATAACACCAAGAGTCCATCCCCACAACAATGCTAGACCAGTAGCCATAGACGCATTTGCCGAATCTTGTCGTTTGCTGGGCGACAATCCAGCGGATTGCCTCATACGGTCTTGTCGTCACATTAACAGCAACGTAATGACTTGTTTCCCAGATGACTACAACGGCTTCACGGCGCATCGAGTGGACCAAGCATGCATGCCAGGCTGCCAATGTGGCACAGCAAATGAGATCCGTGTGCCAATGTTCGAGAGTTTGTATACGCGAGTGATCATCTCTCACCACCAGGAACGTAGGGTAGTGTATCGGATGTGGAGTAGTATGTCAGAGATCAAACTGGGGAAGTGTGGAGTAGCTTGGATTGTATAAAGATGGATGATCGTCTTGCCACTATGTAACACTCGTTCCTACCTTCTCCTCCCCTCTTCGTTCAACTGGCATCATGACCGGCGTACCAAACAACTCAGACTCTGAACCGATCGTGCATGGTAACACGGTGGGATCGGCTGCGCCGCACACGGCCCTTGAGAAAGACGCGGGAGACACCAACTATCTCGAGACTGTTCCCACGAACCTGTCCTTAGTCGACCAAGAATCTAAGAAGCTAAACGCCATCGAGGCTCTGGGTATCGAGGACTGGCAGGCGAAGGAAAAGAAAATTGTTCGGAGACTCGACATGACTTTGCTGCCACAGCTCTGGATACTGTACAGTACGGTCTTGACCGCAGCATTTATGGAATAAGGCACGAAAAGCTGACCTTCTCCAGTGTTCAACTACCTCAACCGTGTTAATATTGCGTATGCTTCCTGTAGCAGCCAGTTCTTCCAACACTAACAATATCGAATAGTCAAGCTCGCCTGGACTCTGACTTCGAGGAAACACTGCAATTGGGTAACACCGACTATAGCACAGCCGTTGCCTTGCTCACAGTCGGGTGAGCTGCCCATGATATACTTAACGATGGCAACACTGACTTTTCTCAGTTACATGCTTGCACAGCTGCGTAAGTTGATGTTGGGTTGTCGTGTACACCTCTACTAATAGATCCGAAGCATCGAACATGTTGATTACGCGGCTTCGTCCACAGCTCTACTTGCCCACCTGTGCACTTCTGTGGTCAGGTGTGTCGGCCGCTACGGCCGGTGTCAAGAGTCCTGGAGAGTTGTTCGCCGTCCAGTTTGTCTTGGGCATAATTGAAGCTCCCCTTTTCCCAGGAGTAGGTCCTCTCATCCTTGTACAGATAAGATTTACTGACTAGCCCAGGCCGTTTTCCTGATGTCGTGTTGGTACACTCGCCGAGAGCTTGCGCTTCGTACTGCCCTCCTCTACTCGGGACTTGTCCTCGCCCAAGCTTTCTCGGGCTTGATTGCAGCCGGTGTTCTATCGGGCATGGTCGGTCTCGGCGGCCTTCAGGGCTGGCAGGTAAGTCCAGTCGATTGCAGTGATTTCCGTTCACAAGCTAATCCGCCACAGTGGCTGTTTATCCTTGAAGCCGCGTTGAGTGCATTTTTCGCGCTGACAGCGTTCTGGGTCCTTCCCAACTATCCACACTCAAAGACTGGTGGCCAGATGTGGTCAATGACCGAAGACATGCGAAGAATCGCCGTGGCGAGAATTGAAGCTGATCGCGTCGAGGCACACACCGAGTCGACCGTATGGCATGGCTTACGACTTGCTCTTACTGATGTGAAGACCTACGTAGGTACAATCGCGCCCTCATGCGACCAGCCTTTACTGATCATGTAACTAGATATTCATCTTCATGAATATCTTCATGACAAGCAGTTACGGATTCAACAATTTGTACAGTCCACCATGATTTCGAATGCTATTAAATGACTAAATTCCTCACAGCTTCCCTACTATGGTGCGTGGTTTCGGCATTGGCAACAACACTATGTCGCTCCTCCTCACAGCGCCTCCATACATACTAGGTACAGCGGTGTCTTTCTTCGTGGCCTGGTCCTCGGATCGCAAGAAAGAGCGTGGTTTCCACATCATGGCCAACAACTGCTGCGCAATCATCGGTTTCATTATTTCCGTGGCTACTCTCAACACTGCAGCTCGCTACACAGCAGCGTTCCTCTACACCTCAGGCAGTTTCTCAGCAAATGCTTTGGTCTACACGTGGGCAGTGAGCTCTCTAGGACAGACACCAGAGAAGCGAGCTGCTGGTGGCGCTATCGTCAATATATGCGGCCACTTGGGCAATGTGGTGAGTCTGAGTCTGAGTCGTCTGTTCAGATCAAATCCGCTCTAACACTCTTCTAGATGTCTCCGTACTTCTTTCCCGACAGCGATCAGCCGCGCTACACCATGGCCATGATCTTGCAGATTGTGTTTGCGGGATTGACGTTCTGCATGGCGTTCACATCGAAGACATACCTCCGGAGGCAGAACAAGAAGCTGAAGGAACTTTCGGATCGGACAGGAAGTTTCTACAACCCATTCACGACGTGATCGAGCGCGAAGGTTCACGTATCATAGGCGGACAAGATCGTCAAGAATACATATGTCGTAGATACCGAGCAAATACTCGACCTTCAGTCCCCGCCTTCTGATACTTTACGCTCGCAATGAAAGTGTGATTTACCGGTAGACCCGCAACAGGCAAGGCTCGTTCCCGCCCGATTGATGCCTGCCTTCAATAGCCAGCATCAGAACAAGACACCACACAAAGTTGACTGGATTTCCAGGCGTCGGCAACTGTAAGTCAATCGAGGCTGCTCCAGTCGAGACCAATCTATTCCTGTCTCGCCTAGCAAGGATGACAGCCATGGCGAAAATAGGCTCACTGTGTCAACAGAATCCAGTCGCGCGCAATTCGACGGCTTTGATACACCAGAATATCTCCTTACCGCTTGATGCCGCGTACAATCTTATTTCGGTATTGTATGCATGGCGTAGAAAGGGAGCCAGTCTACTGCAACAGCTACTCTTGCCCATATCGCTGCCCTTGGTCTTGGCGCTTGGTTCTATCTTTTGCTGGTATTTGTCTGTTGTACTCGAGAGCCGGTCTTTTACGTTCTAAGCTATGTGTCAGGTATGCTTTCGTCTAGAGTACCGAGTAGTCCAGAGCGTGATGGTAATATCATATCGAGCGTTTGTACAACCTTTGATTCTCTTATGTTGTTCAGAAATCTCAACGTCGTCAAGGGCATGTGCTATCTCTGCGTTAATAAGGCACCAGGGTATGTTGAAGTCATGGTCATTACAATAGATGGCCTTTAGGATACGCACAAATCCAGGGTGTCAATTTTCGCGGAGATGGGAAGTACTGCAGGCGTGTGCGCCTAACAATGAGTATGCGCAGTTATGTTACATAGTACTTGCTGTGGATGTCAGAATCCAGGTAGACTTTCCCAATGCGAATTGTCAAACAGAACGAGATCAACAGTATATTTGTAGGTTGACTAGCCTGCTGATGATTAGCCTGTGTGAAGATCGTGAAGTCTTAAACCTGATTCTGACCATTTCCTTTTAACCTATGTATTTTTCGACGTGTCAGATAGACACGAGCAAGCAGACACTCTGTCTAGAGCACTATAGAACTCACGAAGAGAACCTCCGCGCGCGGATGGCATCATTACTGGCTACAAAGGTCCGGATGGACACCCTAACAGCGGAATTGAGACTCTGGATGCTAAAATAGATCAGATTAGAGAGGAGGACCTCAGAAACCACAGAGCCTCATATAGCTATATGGCACGCGTACGTCGATGTGCTCGATGTCCTTCCGGTCCTGACTCAAACAAGGCAAACGCCATGCTCCGATGAGCCCCATTTTTGTTCTACCCGCGTCGTTTACATGTAGTCCGTCCAAATATGCACAGGCCCAAATACAGCTTCCGTTCAGTCTTTCGTGTTTTCGGCGTCCGCCCTCCAAGCGTCTTCCTCCTTGCTCTTGCTCTCGTTGACAGCCTTGATAAGGCCTGGTGCTGTAGCTGCAGCCGCGACACCAAGGACAGTGCCGGCAACGACAATATTGACGATGACAGTACCCGAGCTGCCTCCTTCTGCGCTCTGAAGAATCGCAAAGGTACAACCGGCGGCGATGTTGCCTACTGCGGACTGAGCAATAGCAGCAGCGGAGCCTATCCTATGTCGATATTTCTTGCCTTAGCCAGCGAATGTAGACAAGAGAAAGAGACTCACCAGTATCAATTCCCTGACCAGTGAAGCCTGCGGCACCCAGGATTGGGCCTGTGGCCGCAATGGCGACCGGTATAGCGACAACGCAAGCAACAATACCCGCAGTCTCGCCTGGATGCTCATTGGCCCATTCCACTGTGCCTTAGTTACCAGGACCAATATGTCTTCCCGTTTCCTAACCCCACGCGTCTGCAGCTTTACAGGCTTCACCAACGTTGTGTCTAACTGTATTTGCTGCTTCATGGCCGACGTGGTCTGCAGTTTTCCAGGCTTACGCTGCGACTGATTCAATATATTTTCCAGCTTCCTGGCCTAAGCCGTCGAGAGCTTCCCATACGTCATTGAACCAGCGCATTGTTGCTTGGTAGGGCTTCTGTGCTGTGTCGGTGCTGAGTAGAGTGAAAAGGTTACGACAGAATGTCGCAGCAGATGTGGATTAAGAGTGGCAATGCAATGCTTCAGAAAAGAGTTCAGTTATGGTAAGCTAGTCTGGTTCAGGTAGATTGGGAGTATATAAGCTAGCTGCCTCAGAAGTGAAAGTGACTTAACCCGCAGGAGCACTCGCTAAACTCGGATCACGCGCATTGGTTGAAGTCTCCCATAGAAATATCAAGTATATGAAAATTCTCTAGATGGTCCCGATTACCTTTGGAACTTTCCTTGTACGTTCACTCAATCCACGATGGTTTCTGCACAAAGCTGCACAAGACGCTTAGCAGGACCTTCATGTGGTCTCGGGTTCTTACTTGTAACTGCGTGAGCAGTGTCGGTCGGAGATTGTGATCAAAGAGTGTATTGCTATCTGTTGTCGTGTTGTGTGATGTCGTGTTGTTGTGTTACACAAGCTCTCAGCTCTCAGGTAAGTGTACTTGCCCACCGGGCAGTGCCTGCTACAATAGGATATCATGTGGTCTGAGCCACGTGGTTACATGACTTCTAAGGCGGGTTTGATTAATTTCTCGCAGGCGCAGCTCTGCAGAAACAGCGGAATAGTCTCTGCCCTTGTAGCTGGGTTTTCGGTCATTTCCACGCATGCGCTCAGGAGTAGGTGCTTGTCGACGCGCAATTGGAGAGGTCATAGTCTGAAGGGACAGTATGCTATCCTTGCGATACGTCTCTGGACTTTTGACAACTCCAATGTAGCAATCGATGAATGGGATCAGCTCCTTTACGAGCGATGCAGGAGTAGATCGCAGTTCAGAATCAATGACCCACAGCTTATCGTACCACTTATTAAGCTCATTGCTGAACGGCTGATAGCAGAATGACAGTGGCTCAACCAAGTCCCACTGTGCTTCCAGCATAAATGCCTCCAGATCCAGCGGTCGGTAAGCTGCGCAAAACTTTTCCTGCCACCCACGTTTTTTCCAGATATTTTCGTCGTTGTAGAGCTTTGGATGTGGTACTCGCCAAATCTTCATCTGATCTACGAAAGCTTTCCGCGACTGGCGAGGATCCGTACTCAGAGCGAACTCCTGCAGTGTAGCGCCGAGAGACCACATATCACCCGCAGGACGCGCAGGCTCACCGGATTGTCGCTCTGAAAGCGGAGGTGCATAATGTACGGAGCTAGCCCACGTGTAGACATTCTAGTCAGTCGAGGGATATGCGACTGCACGGGAAAAGTCGCCCAGTTTGAAGACCGGTATATCAGGAATATCACTACCGTAATCAGTCGTCGAACGAGTTACCAGAATGTTGTCTGGCTTTACATCGCGGTGAATGAACCCACACTTGTTGTGCAGAAAATCCAGAGTAAGGGCCATGTCCTTGAACAACTTCCATACTGTTGGCTCTCGAATGGTGATTGCTCACTTATTCCGAGCCCCTTGCTGGCGCCAGGCGCCACGGTAGTACATCAAGCTCCCAAATTCAGCACTCTGAGAGAAGATGGCCGGGCAAGGAATAGTGCCATAGGTAGATTGGTACGCAATCATGTGATTGATATTCTCATGCTTATCATATGCGCCAATGGTTTGCAGCGTTTTGGCTTCGCAACGGATCACCTCAGATGCTCCATAGCGACCAGCGTGAGGAATCTTCACGGCGATGATGCGTTTGCTGGAGCGATGCAGGTAAGCAGAGACTTAACCATCGCTGTCTTCGCCGAGAGAACGCTCGAATGAGAAGTGTCGCTGAATATCAGAGGGGTTTGCAAGGTCTTTGTTGACCGAATCCTCGATCTTGGCTTCCGGAACCATGTTGAGTTAGGCGCACAGCGCTGGAGGCAGATGGTTCTTGATATGTGAGAATGATTACTTGGTATGATATACCTTGATCTACAGTGAGACTTAGTTAAGTATTGCCCGTGCCATTGTGGAGCTTTGTTCATGATGAGCTTAGTGAAGATACACAATGTTTGTTCCTATCGTTGCTGGATATCAATAGAAGTGGACTGCTTGAGAGGATGTACTGTAATATTGTGAGTCAATGTCTCATACAAATCAGTGCAAGCTGTTCTTTCGACTCATTTGGCCGTGTCTCACTGAAAGTATGCAAGCTGTGGACAGTACTTTGGAGAAACGTGGCGAACTACCGGAACAATGAACCCACAGTATCTCACTCCCCTCTTCAAACGATACCATGAGGATTAAGTTCGCCTGCTCTGTACACATGCAAGAATCAAGTTGCAGTCTGTAGCAGCTCCTCGTACGTGGTTTGCAGCCGCATGCAGCGGTCCAGCTTATGCTAAATGGGTCACCAATTTTCTTCGTGTTCAATCCGCATTCAAATAGATGTTTCCAGATGGCGATGCGGCGAGAGACGGCGACTATCACAGTGTTTTCGAAATGGGGTTCGCGTCGTTATTCTGCACTTGCATTCGGAAATTACGTAGCCAGCTATTCCCACGGCTGTACCCTTTGATTCTACATGTGAACGACGACGTCTTTAACCTTCAGTTACCAATACCGATTTTGTTGCTACTACTTTTTTGAGGTCCCGGTTCGACCTTATGGAGCAGGAAGAAACACGTGGTTCGATCGAGACGGTCGAAAGGCTGGAGCTGAAGTCTGTAGCCGAGAACACAGGGCCAACATCGACCTTTGACATCAGCCGGGTCTCTTCGATCGAACCTCCACCTAATGGCGGATGAGTATCATGGTCGTAAGTCCTCGGCGGACACATTATGACCTTTTTCGTCTGGGGGTTCATCACAAGGTATTTCAAACCCACTTTCGTTCGTGTACATACCGGCTGGAACCCTGCTCAACATACAAAATTTTGGGATGTTTCAGGCATACTATACCTCCAACGGAGTCTCATCGCCGTCGAAAATTTACTGGATAGGGTCTATCATGATCTTCTTCCTGATGCTCATCCCCCTCTGGTCAGGGTCAGCTTCTGATGCTGGCTACTTTAAGCCGGTATTGAGGATCGATATCGCGCTCCGGCTGGTTGGCATCTGCACGACAAGCGTGCGTCATGAGTACTGGCAATATCTTTTGGCGCAAGGAGTGTGTATCGGTCTCGCAAATGGGTGCATGTTCGTGCCAACAATGTCGAAACAATCGACATACTTTGACCCTAGTCGAAGGAGCCTTGCCATCGGGCTGATCTTATGTGGATCTGCAACAGGTGGTATGGTATTTCCAATGATGCTCAATCGACTCTTTGGGATCATCGGCTACAGCTGGTCTGTCAGGTCTTTCGGCTTCATGGCACTCGCGTTGCTTGTGCTTGCTGAGAGGTTGCTGAAGAAGAGGTTACCACCGAAGGACTCGGCGAAGTTTTTCGAACCGAACGAGCTGAAAGACAGTGTCTTTGTACTCTTTGTACGTATGTCACTGCGTCTATACAATCCCCCGCTAACCCGTGTAGATAGTTGGCTCCTTCCTACACTTTAGTGGGCGCTACTTCGCATTCTTCTATGTCAACGCATACGCGCGCAACCAACTAGAACTGAGTCTGGAAGAGACTTTACCCATTCTAATGGTGCTCAATGGCGTTGGAGTTCCCGGTCGACTCATTCCGATGTACATGGCGGATCGTTACTTCCGTCCTGTTCACGTGGGCCTCCCGATCAACCTAATAACCGCACTCTTGCTCTTCGTGTAGATTGCGATCAAGTCGACAGCCTCGATGTACGTGTTTGCAGTCGTGTACGGGTTGTTCGCTAGCACTCTATAAGGGCTCTTTCCAGCAACCATGGCAGATCTTACGATCGATCCAAGAAAGACAGGCACACGTTTTGGCATGGGTTTCGCGTTATCAAGCTTTGGGATTCTGATTGACAGTCCAGTTGGAGGTGCATTGATCGAATACAGGCATGGCGATTACCTGTACGCACAGATATTTGCAGGCGCATGTGGCATCATGGGCTTTTCTGCGTTAGCTTGGCGGCGTTTATACATGGTAGGAAGTCGAAAGACTGAATTGTTAACCTGGAGCAAGAATGAGAGAGGTTAAGTCAGGGTCGGTGCGTAGCGAGCCGGAAACAGCTGGTGTAAATGACGATAGGGGAAGGATGTTGCGGTATCAAGGGCAGATGTAAACGAGTGTATTGTGTTGTTCTGTGTTCTTGTTCTGCTTGTATCTTTTCTCTCCAAGGCTCGCTGCGGGGTCTGTTTTGACGACGTGTTTGTGATGCAGCTGAGGTAAGAGGTGCTCAACAACATGAGGAAGCAGCACAAGACCACCGCCAACAACACGTGATCTGCTTCTCCTCTCAACCGTTACAAAGGAGCTCTTGCGTGCTTACGACCTTCAGAAAAAACAACGCGCTTCACGCGCAGAAATTACTTGCAGACAACACGGTATCGCCCACTTCTATCAGTATCGTGATCGATTGCGACCACGGACTCTTCTTCATTCTATTGCCCTTGCCGAGTGTCATTGACGTGAGGATTTTGACCCATCAAGCGCGCAATAGTCACGGCTTCTCTGAGCGCCTTGCCAAGATGACCACGAATACCAGCTTCCTCCATCACCATCAAACCACCTATCGTGCAGCCCTCCGGTGATGTTCCCTGATCCTTGAGAACGCCGGGGTGAATGCCGCTTTGCAACATTCGTCCTGTGCCGACCATGCTCTGGTAGATCATGGTCTGCGCAGTTGCCCTAGGCATACCAACAGCCACTGATGCGTCGATAAAAGCATCGCAGATAACAGCGAACATCGCGGGTGTCGACCCTCCTACGGCTGTCGAAGCGTTCATCAACCTCGGGTCAATGTGCGCGATCTTTCCAACCTGGTTGAAGATTGTGTCGGTGATCGCCACCAGTTCTTTCGGTATATCTTTATCAGGGTCCTCGATCGCTGTGAGTGACTCGGAAACCTGCGCGGCGATGTTTGGCAGAGTGCGAACAACCCAGATCTTGTCTTTGCTCAATATAAGCAGCTTCTCGATGTCTGCTCTTGTCCACCCAGCAGCAAGACTGATTAGAAGCTTCCCGCTCAGCGCAGCAGACAGACCTTCTTGCTTGAGAGTTAACTCAACATCTGCTGGATCAACTCCAAGTATTACAACATCTGCGTCTTGTGCAGCCTTGACATTGTCCCCTCTTGAGATGGAAAGCTTCCCTGATTCGACAGCTTCCCGATATTTCTCGCCCAACTTCTTCTCAGAAGCCTCGCTCCTTACGCATGCAATGTACTTATCGAATTTTAAATTTTTGTCGCTGCCAGATTCGCCGAGAAGACTGCTCAGAATTGGCTGCCCAAGGTTGCCTATCCCAAATTAGCTAGGCTAACATCGAGTGAATCGTCCACATGCCACAACCCAAAATTGACAGAGTCTTGCCGGACATGGTCTTACAACGACGCTCTCAGTTCCGTTGTTTCAGTCAAGAGTCGGAAGGAGATTGCAAGTGGGTTATTAAAAAAAGAAGTCATGCTCTTTTCGTCTCATAGTCGTCCTCAAATCGTACCAAAGAGTGCCTTGCTTCGGGCTGCCTCCCGACTACGCACTATGTCATTGGGCCAGTCCCTGAACACTTCCGCGATAAGACTAGCCTGACAGAGGAACTGTTCGCGAGACCGATATTAGCCGCCCTCTCCGCAGCGACCCCACAATGCATCACGACAGATCTACTACCACCGTTGTAGGAGGTGAACTTCCTGTCCATGTCGAGGCCCAGGATAGGTGAACATCACATACAAAAAGGTGATAGAGGTTTTTTTGGGGGTCGTGGATGATTATTTGGAACATTTCGTGTTCGACTTCGTCTTGACGCTTGAGGAAATCGCTTCTTGTGAATTTATGCAGCGCCAAAAACAGATCGCAGCCTTCTCCCGGCCTCCTTCCGAAGCGCTGTGTACTCGTCGTTCGTCCTCAGAACGGCGTCCCTGTTCTCGACTGCTCTCCTCGACAAGTAACCAATACACTCGCTCATGCTCCCCCATGTCGAGCATTTGAAGACAGCAGGTGATTGACCATTGTTGCCTTTCTCAGCAAGGAGCGAGAATGATACTTCATCGGACATGCCGTGGAGCTGACCGAAGCTGACATCAACAGTGGGAAGGTCGGCAGCAACCCTCTGCTCGTGAAGTTTCTGGGCGGAAACGACAGACTCACGGTTATGGGATGCAAGAAAGAGCTTGACCGAAGGGAAGGGACGAGAGACGCCATATTCGCCGAGCTGCTGGCGGAGGGCACCCTGAGCGATGCTGTTGTAGTTGTCGTCTGTGTCTTGTTTCGTGTCGTGGATCAAGGAGCGATCATCAGAAGCCATGTAAGCACCGCGAACGAGCTTGAGACCGAGAGTGAAGCCGTCCTTCTCGGCCTCAGCGAGATGAGAAGCGATGAGCGACCTAGTACTCTTGAGGTATGCTTGGTATGTGTTATAGACGACAACGCGGCCATCGGTGTTGAACTTGCGCATCATCTCGAGAGAAGCACGAGCAATCCCTTCCTGGAAGTGTTGAGACTCGGCATCAACAATAATCTGGATATTGCGCTCCTTGCACTTTGTGCCGATCGCATCAAGAGCATCGAGCATCTGCTGTGGTGGAATTTCGCCCTTGTGGAATGCGTCGACAACTGCAGGTCCAGCTCCAGATGTCCTATGATCGCGTCAATACAGAGTCACCGTGAGAGCGTGGTGGCAACCCACTTGATAGCCAAAATATCTCCCTCTTCGATCAGATCAATGGTACCGACAGTACCTGTTCTCCAGGACTCAATAACATCGTCAATCTTGACACCCGTCTTCTCCTCCTTGGCTTCCGCTACAGCTCCGGAACTGTACCCTTTACCGCTCTTGCTGTCAAACACCATCTCCTGTGCGTATGTAAGGATTACACCGCGGAATCCCATATCCTTCAGTGCCTTCACACATGCTCTAGTTTCGGCTGGTGTTGTGCCTGCACAAAACTGATCATAGAACGACTTCTTGATGATGGCTTTTAGCACGGGGTTCTTGTCGAGATTGAACACCCAAGTTCTGTTCGGCTTTGCAAAGAAGTCGAGGAGGTGGAGAGAAGGAACGAGTAGCCACTTCTTGGACGAGATCGTGGCAACAAGAAGTGATCTTAAGAACATAGGCAGAGGCATTGCTGACAATGGCGCTGCTTTTATGGGTGACCTTGTCTCCTGCATTGATGCGCCTCTTGCTGTGTAGGCTGATGACAGTCTGATGGCGGTGAGTGTGATCCCATCCTTCCGTCCAACGGCCCTCAGCACCGCAGGGGCGCCGTATCTGGCGTAAAGCATCGTACTCTTGCTGTCTAGTATGAGGCTGAGCGGAGAGTGGGAAGGTAGTGAGGAAGTAAGCCCTCAGGATATACGAACCTAACACAAACGTGAAGATTAAGTCTTAAAGTGTACACCGTGAATGATGATTATTTTGGCTTATCGCCCACGTCCATCCGCTAAATTGTAAGATGTATCAATGACCCCGCTTCAGCGCTATATGCTTCGAGAAGGTGGCCCTCACATGTCCTTGTGACCTTCGCATCGAAGTACCGTAGGTCGGATGCACTGCCGGTTCGCATCTACTGCCCATATCTGGTACTGACTAGTGCGTAGCTCCATGCAACAATGCTTATCACTATCCTGCATGATGTGACAGGTACTATTACAATCGGTACGAACATCGAGGTGCGGCCCAACTTATCTTCTTTGTCGGGGAGCGTGGCATGCGGGGTGAGGTGCGTCAGATCGGGTTAAGATCTCGGTCTAAGGGTGCAGGAGCTGACACGCTAAGCCACGTAATTGGCCCGAACAAATTTTAGATGCTCGATTGAATGGCTTGTTACCAAGTTGACTCAGTCGCTGGCTGTACAGGGCAAAATGAGGCTGAAAGCCGATGATGTGTGGGAATAGCGTGTAGACCCTCCGATTCAAGCCATGTGTAGCCACTACAGAACGCCGGTGAATGCGGGTACATGATTCTATGTTGGTTTCTGCCTTTTGAGTGTGGACTCCGCATCTGCTGCAGGGCAGCTTTCTCAGATGCTGCTGTCTCATGCGGCTTTCTTCACGTATCCGGCCTTCACATGGAAGTACTCTCGCAGTCCAGTGTTTGCAATGAGACCGACACCGAAAGCCGGAACGATCCTGGCACATCTAACCAAAGTCTTTGCTCCAAGGTTCTGTCTAATCCTTGACATCAAGACGCGCCATTTGGGTGACTGTACATGTCCAGACCAAGGAGGTGAATAGGTGTCGCAAAAATCTGCGAGAACACTGGAATCAGGAGCTGCATCGTCGCCATTTTGAGCATTGGATTTGCAAACTTGTCTTCTTGCAGTGATACTGAGACCATGGGAGGCAAATTGACGGCTCCAAAGATGGTGATTGCGTCTCGAATGAGGAAGGTTGATGCCGCTGTTCTGGGAAATTTTGGTCGTTGCACTGGCGGAGGTGCTGTCTTTGCAGCTTCTATCTGTGCGGCACCCGGTGCCGACAGCCTGCCAAAAATCTGGACAAAACGTACATCTTTCCAAGCACCTAGTGGTATGTTAACCGTGATTGTCGACAAAAATGTAACAGATTGCACCAAGAGTTCATCAGCCTGCTGAGTCAGATGCCTCGCTGTGGTTTCAACTATGTTTGCCGTTGCATATGTCGCTGCATACAGTGTCCAGATGATGATGAATGGTTGAGTACCAAGGAACCGCCTTGGATTTCGAAACGAACAAATGATGTTCGTCTTCAACGTCTGTGCAAATGGGTTTCGCGCAGGCCAGGCTGCATTCTCAACAACCGCACTGAGATCTGTCAACATGTGACTCCATTTGATCTCGCTTGATTCTGGCGGTACCACTTACTGGTCAGTTGCTGTGAGCAAAGATGAAATCAGTGTCGCCGATACAATTTCAGAGCCAAGGTCTCCTGCGAGCTGTGCGGGCAATGTGCTTGCCTTCCAATCCCCCCATGCGAATCTTGGGCGCTCCGGGGCAATTTGCTGAGTTATCAAAGACATGGAGCTGTAGTAGAGAATGTCGTGATATTCGCTACTTCAGCCTTCTCAGAAACGTAAAATGCTCAGTTCGAGTGTCAACGCGTGAATCTTGCGGACCCTTTCAGTCCGAATCCGTCCCGTGAACCACACCGAGTTCCGGTCTCAGCTTCGCTTTGCTTCGCACTGAATATCTTTTCTGAACCACATAATCGTACCGTCTGGCCATCGGATTCCGGGTCCGTTCCGGTGATCTTTACCTAAATGTTGTGGGGTATCGGTGTCGGATTCATGCCCGTTGCGCGCACGGTATGCCTGCCGGTGGTGCTGCGACTGCGGGGCAACGCATCTACTTCACGCTAATGCATGTAGCCTATCGATAAGACCGATTTGGCGCGAGTGGAGGATATGCGGCGTGCTGTTCGGAATCAGTGTGCTTCAGTTGAATACTGGTGTATTATGTTGTGAAGTTCCATCGAGTGCGAAACAGTCAAGTACCCATCTCCTCGCTTGCCTTCGATCCGTTGTTACTTTCGTTGACTGTGGCCATCGTAGTTTGTCATAATGAGTGTTTCAAAACATGAGCACATTGCTGTCATCGGTGGAGGAGCGTTTGGGTTGTCGGCTGCTTTTGAGCTGTCGCAACAGGGCTACACAGCTGTTACAGTCTTCGAGAAGGATTCAGATATTCCCTCGAGATGGTCGGCGGCAAACGATCTGAACAAAATTATGCGTGCTGAGTACGAGGACCCTTGGTACACAGAACTTGGCGTTGTAGGTTGTGTAGTAGTTGCTGTTTGGACAAACACGTATGCTGATATTCATCTAGGAAGCTGCGAAGAAATGGCAGACCCCTCTCTATATGCCCTACTTCCACCGAGTCGGTTACCTGAATTGCGTGTCTGGCGCCGGCACACAAAAGGCCATCAACTCAATGAACTCCTTCAAAGCGGCGGGTGAGGCACACCCCGAAATCAAACCCTGGGTTTCGACTGTGTCCACGCGCCAGGAACTTCAGGACATCTGCTGGCAATTCAATCAGGGTGAGATGCCCGGGTGGAAGGGCTACTTCAACCGCTACGACGGCTACGTTCACTCTGCGAATGCTCTCCGTGGAATCTACCGCGCTGCAAGGTCGAATGGTGTCCGTTTCTTCCTCGGCGAAAGAAGAGGTTCTATCCATGAAATCGTCTACGAGGGAACCGGGTCGAGCAGGAAGAGCGTTGGCGTCAGGACAAAAGACGGCCAATTCCACACTGCTTCATTAGTCATTGTCGCCACCGGTGCTGCTGTATCGAAGATCGTGCCTGAGGCTGGCGCGCAAGTTTCTGCGAAGTCATGGTCTGTTGCTCACGTCCGCCTTACAGACGAGGAGACCGCAGCGCTTCGCGGCATCCCCGTGACATATGCTCGCGATCTTGGTTTCTTCTTCGAGCCAGATCCAAAGACTAATCTCCTTAAGCTCTGCCCCATGGGTGGTGGCTTCATCAATACCAACCCCAAGACCGGTGTGTCTGAGGCGCCTGAGGATATTCAGCGCTTCGTGCCTCCCGAAGATGAGCGCAAGATGCGCGAACTGCTCCAACAAACACTCCCCTACCTCGCCGACCGTCCTCTTGTCGAGAAGACCTTATGTTGGTTCGCTGACACCAGCGATTCGGACTTCGTCATCGACTACCTGCCTGAGACCGGTAGCAGCGTCATTGTTCTGTCTGGTGACTCTGGTCACGGTTTTAAGATGTTTCCCATCGTTGGTTCGTGGGTAAATGACCTTCTCAACGCTCCTGAGGGCAAGCAGACCGAGAAGAGGTGGCAGTGGAAGACGAACAAGCCCAATGAGGGTGTCGCTAGCCAGGACGATGTCAGCTGGCGTGTCGGTGATGTCCAAGAGCTGAAGGACATCACACCATCTGTCGCCAAATTGTAGATTGTTTAGCTTAGAAAGCATATACAATTGTGTAATGGATGTTTTTACTTCTCGGCAATGAGCCTGCGTTGTGTGCTTCGCTGACAGCGCATCTCAACAGCGCATTACTTGTGACAAGACAGCCGTAGCTTGGTACTGCTCTCAAATGTCTCATCTCGGACTTTGCATTGACTGTCGTGTACCTGGATCAAGGGGAGGTTGTATTGACGTGGCATAACTGTTGCGGCGGGGAATACAGTGAGAGTCCTGATAGGAAACACTCTCATGCGGTCAAGGACTTTTTCAGACCTCACATTAGTTCACTCAAGTCTATGTCATTCCGTGTACTCCAAACTCCACCCACATGCAACACTTCTGCCTGTGTCTTGCACTCGCGTAACCGAGTCTTACTGCATCGATGGATCTACCATATCTAGAGGTTGCAGAGGTTGGTAGTTGCTAAAGACACCGAAAGAGAGCCAATCTGTGCCCTCGATGTCCATAGATTCAGCGACCGCTAGGATCTGTTCAGCCGTGAGATCATCACCAAAGCCACTTCCCTCATCACTAAAGCCTGAGTACAAGGGATCGTCTTCTGGCGAGGTGAACGTGGGCTTCGAACTTAAAGAACTTTCAGGAACTCCTGCTGCGATCTGGATGGTGTTGGTGTCGGACTGCGTAATCTGTTGATCATTGAGCGCCTCGGTGAGTCGCGGTCGTTCCTGCATGGCAGCATACTCTGCAAGCATCTCATCCAATCTACGCAGCTCACGCATGCGATAGTCTGCAATACGGTTGCCACCAACAACAATGGTTTCCATGAGCGCGAGAGCCTTCTCTAGCCATAGCGTCCGGTCGTCTAAGAGGGTGGAATCGACGAAGCGAGTAAGAATGAGGACCATGGTCGATACGAAAAGCGCATCAAGATCCCAAGGAAGGAATACTTCTTGAAGACATCAGCGTGGGGAACAAGATACGACAGGAGGGTCTTACCGAGCAGTCCTTGGTCTCGTAAGCTTTCGAGAATCTCCAGTATCTTTTGCGACGCTTCCAGAGACATATGAAGCATTTTTCTAATCTTGGACGAAGATATCAGAGGAACGACTTGTTGTGGCGATTCAAAGACCTTCTTCATGCAGCAGAACAGCAGCGGTCTAGTGACGATTACGACAGTCTTGAGCTGTCAGCAAAGATTTGCAGGGGAACCGAAAGCTCTTACCTGGTAGTAGTATAGGTGAGAGTGCGCCGGTACTCTGGATATGCCACCGAAGCGCTCATCAGCCTGAAGAGGAAACGAACTGCGGAGCTCTTCTGCTAGGCCAGACAGCTTGTCGAGGACTGCTTTGATACTGAGGACGAACTTCTTGCGAAGCCTCCCTTTCGAACCATATACTGTGTTCGCAATGTCGGTGTGCACGTTGGCAAGCTTGATCTGCATGCTTAGAGCAGCTGCTCGCTGAGGCAAGTGTGAATAGTTTGGAAGCTGACAGGACACATCTTCGTCTCGTATGGACTGTGGCAGACCCATCAGCGAGGTCATGCGGCGGTCGAGAACGAAGATGGTCCACCAGATCTTACGACAGCGTTGAACAGTCGCCTCGCCCAGGTTCATCACTGGCATGTCGGTATGCATACCTTGAATAAGAGCTATTCGCATCGCCTGGCCGATTGTGACGTGTGCAGCGTTTCGTGAGTCCAGAGACTGCAGATAGAGTGCAATGCAGCACAGAACCTCCGTCGCGACGATGGGATCTCGACACAACCTGTTTGTGTCCGGAAGCAATTGTAGAGCATGTGTAAAGAAGTCAGAGCCAGGGGGTCTGGATGAACAATTCTTCTGCTGGACAAACACCTTGCCGAATGCTACTATCGTCAGGAAATGGATGTACCATAAACTTTCTTTCCACATAGCCTTGTCGCCTGTACTGGAATAGAAAGCGTGCAGATTGAACATAAACTCTTCCTCTTCGAAGACATGCATCGTCTGAGCGCAGTGGAACTTAACTACATTAATCAAGAAAATAGCGTAGTCGATGCTCGGTATGACTGGCGAAGCAGACTCGAGCAAGTGGCGGGTGCCATCCCATGGAAGGTCATACGCAGAACCATCGAAAAGTAAATCCGCGGCGGGGAGTGGTGATTTATGCATATGCTCATGGACCAAACTCAGTACTTGGCCATGGAATGACCAATTTGACGATGTTCCCATGTAAACTGCGTCACGGGTCAGTGTCGTTAAGTGGATGAGGAGCCGACGGAGAAATCCCACAAGTTTGTCCATTGGCAGCTGCCATAAACCTGGAAGGGGTTTCAATGAGAGGGTTGGTCAGGTTGCGTGCTTCTCGAGGGCCATCTGTCCCCGGTGAGCTCTCTCGAGTCCCACCTTCGCTGGACTGCGCCGTCCGCCCAGGTGCCTCGTCTGGCGAGTGACTTCTCCCTGTTCGATCCCGGTTATTTTGGTCGTCTTCTAGAGGTGGGTTTGAAGTGGAAGGTGCGTTGTTTACGTGCTGAAGTCGTGCAACCTTGGCCAGAAGGTCTGAGAGGTACCTGCAAGACCGGTCAGAAGAGACGCTTCGCTAAGACCTAGAGTGGCTCTCATGTTGCAGGAACAATCGGTTTAAAAAGAGCAGAACTCTCAAAAATGCGGGATTTGGTCAAAATCCTCTGTGAATCATCTGCACCTAGAACAGAACCTTGAAGGCCACAATCGCTTCTGTGTTGTCGCCGACTCTTCCTGCGACGTGGGAGAGTAGCATACCCTTGGGTGACCAAGACCTTATTTTCTCGATCATTGAAGATGCAAGTCAGGTTTCGCTTGCAGCAGTTCGCACAGGGCTGCTGGCCAGAGCACTTGATTTTCTGTCTTCGGCATCTGGAGCAGCTGCACGGTTGTTAGCAAGGGAGGCAAGACTGCCACTATCTGGGGTCGTACGCGTTCGAAGATCTCTTCTTTACTCTTCTTTGTTCATTAAAAGTAGCCATGACTGCAGATGTCTGTCATTCTGCAGCAATCCACGAAAGAATATTGACCACAGTCAGGCGGGGTCGATAAGGCCGATAAAGCTCCGTCTATTCCGGGGCACATCTGGTGTCATTGTCAACAAGGCAATGAGGCTCAAGCTAATGTCATTTCCTGGTTGTATGGTCCTGTGCGGTCAACATGATCGCATTTCGCGAGGGAGCTGCTGCGTGAGCGTGTGAGCGTGTGGGGATCTCGGGAATGTTGGGGATGAAGTCATGTCTTAGTAATGAAGACTTGGCGGTTGTTTTATTCCTTGCAAGTTGCGCCCTCCGAACGTCTCTGCCTTACTCAAGAATGAAAGATCTCCAGATCAGCAACCTGCCTTGGAGGAACAATGCGCTGCATTGCTATCTCTCATGCCTGGAACCGGCCCTGCACCACGGTGTGGGGTAACTTACATAGCCCTCATTCGGTCTTCGCGAAGTCGGATCCTTCGGGCATCACAGCTATCCTCATGCTGTCATGCGCACATGCAGACTCGCAGTGAGAGCTGCAGTGTGATCGCTGGAGCTTTGGATCTGATTACCTATTTGGATCATGGCAACGATAATGTGCGCAACAGAATCTTCGGAAGCCCATCCGAGATCTAGGTACTTCGTATCCATGTATGAGGAAAGACGGCCCTACGGTTCGCCGCGCGGTCGCGACCAAAGTTTTGCGCTTCTCCCTCGTCAACAGCATGGTTTCCGCATTTATACCCAATACCACAAGGCCTGCAAGCCCTGTTGTAGAGAGGTGGCGAAAACAGTGTGCCTGGTCTTCAACATTCACCTCATCTGACTGGGTCGAAAAGGGTAACTACTAACCGTAGCCTGCAGGGCACCAACCACCGGCAGGCGGGATTTGAGAAGGCATTGTTAGCTACAGAACTGACGAAGATCAATAACGAGTTTAGCAATACTTTTTTGCCCTCAATTCAAGCCTTGTCTTACGATGCTTATCGTACTCCAGATGCCTCTCGCGTTGCTGGCCGTCGTGCTTCATCTCAACTGGTCGGACAGGCATCCGAGCGGACTATTTCGTACAAGGAATAAAGATGATATCGGCATATTCAACACTGCACACAGTGGATGTGACTTGTGACTATCTCGGCGGCAAATGACGGCTGAGCCAAAGCTGGTGAACGGAATGCCAGCCGGTCGGTGGTTGAGCTTCTCCACAGTTCCCCTCACTGTGCATACTGAAAAGGCAGAGCCCAACATTGAGAGATTCAGAAGCCTCACTCCTTCGAGTCCTCTCACATTCGCATCCTCAAAATGTCGAGCATTCGCACTATCACTTCACTTCGTGCCACAAGGCGGCCGTTGATCCAAGCGCCTCTCACTTGTCTCCAGGCCCGCACCAACGTCACAGTCCCCTTCAGGCTTCCTGCAGCACGCAACGAGCCCAACCCTACTTACAAGGAGGGTTCAGAAGAGCGCATTGAGCTTGTCAAGGAACTTAAGAGGCTCAGGTCACAGCTTCCTCTAAAATCTGAGATCTTCCTGAACGGCACATCACAGCCCTCTGCTGGATCATGGGACCAGCCTATCCCCGCCGAGAAGGACACCGTCTTCACCAACTACCCTCTTATCTCCAAGGAGCAGGTCTCCGATGCCATCAAATCCGCTCTTGAGGCCAAGAAGAAGTGGGAGAAGACTCTTTTTGTTGACCGTGCTGCTATTTTCCTCAAGGCTGCGGAGCTCGTTGCGGGGAAATACCGCTATGAGCTGATCGCAGCTACTATGCTCGGCCAGGGCAAGAACATCTGGCAAGGCGAGGTCGACGCCGCCGCTGAGTTGGCTGACTTCTTCCGCCTGAACTGCAATTATGCTGCTGAGATCATATCTCGCCAGCCTGACCGTGGCTCTGATGGCATGTGGTCCCGCATGGACTACCGCCCTGTCGAGGGTTTCGTCTACGCCGTGTCTCCTTTCAATTTCACAGCCATTGGAGGTAACTTGATTGCGGGACCTGCCTTAATGGGTAATGTTGTCCTCTGGAAGCCTTCTCCCTCGAATGTTTACGCCTCTACCATCGTCTACAAGATTTTGCTCGAAGCTGGTCTCCCCAAAGATGTTATCCAATTTATTCCCGGTGACCCAGAGGTCATCAACGACGTTGTCTTTGCTAACCGCGACTTCGCTGGTCTCAATTTTGTCGGTTCTTCGGACGTTTTCCGCTCCCTTTGCGCTCGCATTGGTCAGGGCATTGGCAAGGGTACTTACCGCGAGTTCCCCCGCATGGTCGGTGAAACTAGCGGTAAAAACTTCACCCTCATCCACCCTACCGGTGATATTCCATCCGCCGTGAAGCACACCATTCGTGGATCTTTCGAGTACCAGGGGCAGAAGTGCTCTGCCACATCCCGTCTCTACCTTCCCGAATCCCGCTCCCAGGAATTTCTTGACGCTTTCATCAAGGATGTGAACGAGATCACCATCGGTAATCCCGACAAAGATCTGTCGGCATTCATGGGCCCCGTTATCCACGACCGCTCGTTCAACAAGATCAAGAAGATCATCGACGAGTCAAACGCCGATCCTTCGCTCACGCTTCTCGCCGGTGGAACATACGACGACTCTAAGGGTTACTTCGTCAAGCCCACTGTCTACCTTTCCGACTCTCCCGACCACAAGCTTTTCAACTACGAGATCTTCGGCCCCGTTCTTTCCATTCACATCTACAAGGATACTGACTGGAAGAAAATCCTCCAGAAGGTCGATGGCGCTGGTGGGGGCTTCGCCCTTACCGGTTCCGTCTTCGCCAACGACCGCTCCGCTGTCCGCGAGGCTGAGGACACTCTCCGCTACTCTGCCGGTAATTTCTACATCAGTGAGTCATTCCCGCCCAATACCGCACTTCAACTGTATGCTAATCAACTACTACTTCAGATTGCAAGACCACCGCTGCTCTCATCGGCCAGCAATCGTTCGGTGGTTCCCGTGCCTCTGGTACCAACGACAAGGCTGGCTCTTCGAACCCTGTCCTCCGCTTCACCTCTCCCCGTCTGATCAAGGAGGAGTTCTTCCCCCAGACCGAGTTCTTGTACCCCAGCAACAAGCCTGCTGAGAACATTGAGGACGCTAAGGGTGCCTAACACTAAGCGTTTCATCGAACTTCCAGGGTGTGTGCAACGCATATAGTGGTTCGTGACTTTGTATAGATTGTTCAAAAGCAGAGCCAACCGATGACAAAACTGCATTGCAAGGAGTAAGGAGGCTGGCCATGCAGCTTTGTGTATATGTCAGTCATATGATTGCGATTGGAGGGTCATAGCATCATTGTTTGGTAGTTTTCAAAGATAACGACTTCATACTTGGCACATCGCTGCGACTGATGTTGCACGATGACCGTGTCGTGTTACGCTCAGGATTAATGGTGTGTTTGTGTCACAACAAGAATCGCTTGTGATCTATATAACGAACAATGGAAGTCTAGGATCAAGAACCGCTCCAATCAACCTCACGGTCTGTAAAAGACGCCAATGTCCCGATGAAAGCCCATACATGATAAGAGCGCAAATCAAAAACAACTTAACGGCGGGGACTATCCCGTATCTGGCTCCTTGGGCCTTGGGGGAGACCGGTTCATGTGCCTGTCTCGAACTCTCAATGGTGCTTGCGATGGACTTTGAGCTCCACGGTGTCGTCTCGCTGAATCAGAATGGATGCCAATCGTGGTCAGAAGAGAACCTCCAAAGTTCGTCAGCCCAGAGGTGATCGTCTGAGGTATCGGTAATGTCGAAGTTGTGCCACTTAGCCAGCGCCCACATGACAGATTACTATCCGCCCGTTCTACTGTTGCAGTGTCTTGGCAAGTGGAATCCTTTTGGATCTTCAAGACCGCTCTCACTTTACAGACATTCTTTGCAGGGTCGAGAAAGCTTCTGCAGTCCTGCTTCAAGCTTGTGTCAGTATTTGGCGATACATACTTATTCAATGTTGCGGCATCCAGATAGAAAAGCGCACCAACCAGCCACAGCTCGGATGGCTAGACAGTATTTTGCAGACAGTCAAACATCAGCGTGATGCCGTAAGAAATCATCGACAGCCCCCCCAAGCGCGCTACTAGACAATGCGAACCTCCTCTAGCTTTTTGCTCGCCTCATCCCAAAGCTCACCCTTCATAATCCCATGAACATAGCACTCGCCAACAAGTCTGAAAGCATCACCAGCCTCCACCGTTCTCAGCAAGAAAGGCGCAAACCCGCCCTCCAGTATCATAACCCTGTCACTCGGTTTCGCAGCTAGTGGAAACAAGCCCACAAATCCAGCCACAGTGATACCCAAGTTATACCGGCCAGCGAGGAGCAAAAAGCTCTCCATGAAGTCCGCGCACTCGGGCGGGCCTTTGTGGTACCTGGGGCCGGAGTGGTTATAGGCCATGACGAGCCCGGCGAGGTACTGCCAGCCCACCTCGATCTTGGCCAGATACGCAGTGAAGAGCTCTCTGGCTCGCCAGGCCAGTATGCAGCAACCGATCAGTATGACTGGTATGGAGTGGTTGCGGAGCAGGATGATGGCTGTGATGGTGGGTAAGGGCAGGTTGTCCCAGCCCATGAGCCAGATTGGGGTGTACATCATGATGAGATAGAGCAAGCCGAGTCGCCTCAAGCCATATATGATGAAAGGCAGACAAAGGAAGAAGAGAAAGCCAACAACCAAGCATGAAATCCCAAATCCCCGGATCATTCGGTGCTTGTACGCTAGGTATTGCGCAGCGAACTCCGGTGGAGCTTCCTCCCCTTTGCCTGTCCTGTTTGCGACTAGAGTCTTCCAAAGAGCCTCTTCCACTCTTTCTGCGACTATCCCTGGCGCTGAAAATGCCAGCAGAATGTTCAAGTACCAGGTTGGTGGGGCGAATAGTTTTCCCTTCGTAATATGGAGTAGGGTGTCAAACAAGGCACCGCGGACAACGAGCGTGTTGTCGGAGTCTTCGAACCGTGCTTCCATAGTAGACGGGCCCGCTGTGTAGTAGGAGACTCCGTACTGCTTGTCGGAATAATTAAGGCCGTGCATCAAGAAGTTTAAGGAGACTACGTAGTCGTTCGGACGTATTGGAGTTGTCCAGTCTGGAACCCAGGAGGGACTATCAGAGACGGTTCGGCATGCCTGCCTCGTTGTTCCAGCCATACCCAGTACAGCAGCACCTTCGCTTCTTTTGATGAGGCCAGCTGCGAAGCGCTGACAAACTACGGCTGGGGTTTGCGCAGCCGCGTACTCAATCCTGAAGTCCGGATCGTGCGGATCTACATCGCAGACAAGACCTAGTAGAGCGTAGATCCGATCCACTGGATTAGTAGCCAGAAAGATCTTCGTTCTGCTAAGCATAGTGACCAAGTCTGGGTATTTAGAGTTGAACAAGATGCTTCCAGCTGCGCGATCCCGTAACGCGTTCGGCCTTGACAAACGCTCGTAAGCCAAAAGAGCGGATCGATCCCGTCGGATTGGAATCTTCTCATGAGGGCGCAGACCTCTCTGGCCAAGAAGTCCAGCGGGAGTCTGCTTGTCCCCCCCTAGTGCCCAAGCTGTCACTATGTAGGCTGAGCTCATATAACCCCAGGTTCGGAGCCGCATATCTGCTATGGCGTAGTAGGAATTTGCACCCTCTAGTGCATCCACGCCAATATGGTGGGTGAAAATCGTCAGACCCGTTTCCATCAGACGGTTGTTGTTCTGGAACACGCGGGCAGCCAACCAAAGAGTTCTCCAGTCGATTTCCAGGTCTCCGCAATGGATGACGGGATCCAGGGCATTGACCAATTCTTGTGTAACCCATATGCGGCGGAACCTATATGCGGGTTTAGTGAGCTGCGAAAGATACTGCACTGCACTTCTTACCAAGGCCGCAACCAGAAAGAGCGCAGAGCATTCCACGTCTTGTCGCTTTCTACGGGAGGGCTATATCCCATCTCCAAGGCGAGTGCGTATGCTTCCGAATTTGAGACATTTAGACTCTCGTCTAGGTACTCCGCGTACTCCGCCATGTGCTCCAGGAATTTGATCGCAAGGGGGCTATCATTGGCTTCTGGGCCTAGATGAATCTGTACGCGCTTCGAAATACGGTAAATGTCTGGCATGAGTAGAATTTGCTGACTCTTCTCCTCCGAGTCTTGGTTTGCTTGATTGATGCAGATAGCATCGACCCAAATAAGGACGCTTGTATGGGATTGTACGATCTTCTGGAGAACATAATGTAGATGCGCAGTGATCCCAATGGTTCGATTGTGATCGATCACGAGACTGAACGGTTTCCTGGCATCTGTGCCCCAAGTGTAGGAGATTGCATCGTATGGGTATGGATGCTCAAGATGCGGTTCGCTGTCTGCGGATCCTTCGCAGTAGGTGGGATTGGTCAGCGGGACATGGATGAGAGATCCGGATAGCGATCCAATGCTGTTCTTGGGATGCAATCTCAGCAATCTGATCTCGCCTTTGTTGAGCGACTTGTAGGCGTAAGGCTCCATTGACTATGCTTGGGTCAGGGCGAGGTGACAGAGCGTCAAGTATGCCTTACAGTAGTTTTACGACTTTGCTTTCAAGATATGTACTGCTAACATAGTGGAGCCGACTTGTCAGGCGAGCTTAGCGGGACGGCAGGCAGCGATGATATCGGGGTTTGCTGTTCAGCTAGGCGTGAAAGGTGCCTGGAGCGGGCGGTGCTCTGAGCCCGTCACTCACCATGCACCCGATTTTGATGATGAGATATTGATGTTGAGGGTGGACAAGAACAAGCACGGTGTGGTTGCCGCTTGACGTCAAAGCGCCGAGCGTGCACAGCGCCTGCCTGCCATATGTAGCGAAGCGGCCCCATCATACGATCGAAAGTGGCACCTCCCTGCATGATGGGCTGCCTGAACAACGCACTGGTAGATTCGAGCTCTTCGACTACTACGTGGTTTGTAGTGACATCTACGGAAATATAGTACATACCCTAACGCCAGCTCGAGATGCAATTAAATGGACGAGTATTCTACAACATGAACCTATCAGTCCATCGTCCCTTCCCGCTCGCTTTCCTCTCACTTCCCACGTAACTCTTCTCTTCCTGCTCCCACTTCTTCCTCTCCACTCTCCTCCTCGCTGAGTATGCCCTCGAAAATTTCCAGGCCTCAGTATCCGCCAGATTCCATTGCTCAACAGCATCAACAATGCCGCGCATAAATCTATCTTTTGACTTGATAGCGTCGCGCGCCTTGTCCAATCTGTTCTTCTCCCTCTCCGTCCATATGCTATCAGGCACCTCAATGCCTTTGACCGGCTCTGGAAATGCCGGGCGCGGGAAGATAATAAGCTCACTCTTCTCGCTTGGACTCGTTGGCTCCTTCGTGTTCGAAGCGGTGGTAGGCAGCTCGAAGCCAAAGATCCAGTCCAAGTCATCCTTGCTTGTTCGCTCAGCGGTGAGCCACAGTGTATGCGCCGGGCTAGCAGCAACGAGTTCCTTGAACTGCAGGAGGCGGAAAGACTCAGAATGCTCGGTGGCTATGGACTTTTGTGTGAGGGTCTTGAGCCAGAGATCGCGCTTGGCATTGTTGCGGAGGAAGGAGACATCGAGTTTGTCGCGGGTGTAGTGGAGCGAGTTGATCGTGTATGGGTGCGGGACTGTGCCAATTGTGAAGAACTGGGTGCTGTTCACGAGTTCGGGAAAGAGCTGTAGCTTTGGCGCATTCTTAGTGCTGCAAGGCACGCACTTTGGGCGGTTCGGTGGACATGACTTTGGCATGGGCGACGACGGGCATTGCGTAAGGTTGCGGGCGATTTCGATGGAGAGTTCGATCAGGGACGTGGTATGCTCGGGCAGAGGTTGGGCGATGGCCAGACCCTCCGGGTGCTGTTCCTGGAAAGTGAGGTGAATGTGCGAGTTGATCAGACTGCTCAACAAGTTCATGCCCTCAGCTTGCGTGGCGTTTGTGAGCTTGTCGGCGACTGTCTTGTACGACTTGCTGATGACGTCGGTGCTGTAGTAGGCGATGCCATTTGCCTTGGTGTCCTTGACGATGTCTGCCGGGGTCAGAATGTTGACCACTGCACCGCCGTCTTTTGTCGCAGTTGCTGCGAGTTTATCCTGGTTTGCCGTAATGTTCTTCAGCAGCGGGCTGTTGACCAGCTTCTTGATGGCTCCCTCGACAGCGGCCGAGTCGCCATAGAATATTCCACCGTTGAGACCTTCGACCCGCGACAATTGAGGGTACTCCTGTCGACGCAGGAAGGCCAGCATGGGGTTCTCATACTCTGCCATTGGGAGCGCAAGCGAGTTCGCGAGTATGCCGCCCCTCATGTTGCCCCATGCCAGCCAGCGCATGACCTCGACCTCGACCCTCGAGTCGAGCTTCATGCGCTGAAACAGCTGATATTGCGGGTGCTGCTCTGCCTCTTTCCGCGAGAGCACTACTGGCCTGAAGCCCTGCGCCCACCATGCTCGGCGCCATGCGAGCACCAGCCGGTTTTCTGCCTCGGCTACCTCCTTGGTCTGCTTCTTGCGCGCGTTGTAGTAGGTGTAGATGGGCGGCCGTTCCTTCAGCGGAGGAAGCAGGGCGGTGTTCTCATCGAGAGTGACACTGGACGAGAAGGGATTGCGCCACTTGAAGTCGGTGAGCCATTCGAGCTTGCCATACGAGCTGGCGACGGTGCTGTTGGGTTGCGCAGCAGGCTTCGGCGGCTTGTGTGCCGAGGGGCCAAACGGATTCGGAACAGCAGGAAGACTGTCTACATCTGGGAGGTGGACTGTGGGGATGTGTGGGTTCTTGACGGCCTCGGCCACGGACTCGTAGGTAGGAAGGTCGGCGGTCGAGGGGGCCCCGTTGAGCACGATGGTGAGCACGATGATCAGTAACACAACGAGGAGCGCTTGGAACCTCCGCGGCGGCATCTGCAGCTTGAGAGGCCGCCCAAAGATGGTGTGCTGCACCGGCATTGCGATTCAAGGAGAGAGAGAGAGGAGAGGATACAACGTCTATATCGACATAGGTGGATGCTGCGACTGCTGCTGGTGAGATTCGTAGAGCCGGTATCCGTATTGGCTGCGCGGGGGAAAGTGGCAGGATCTACAGGACAAGAGTACGAACATGCGCATAGCCGAACGGCGAGACAAAACGACGCAAAGGAGCGACAAGACGCGGCGAAATCTCACAAGACGTCAAAGACGTTTCTCACTCCCTGTGACGCGTGTTCTGCCGCACGGGTAGCGCGAAAGTCCTATAGGGCTGAACTTCGAGCTCCCCTAAAATTTAGTGCGGGACCAGGGCCGATTGAAACGCCGACACCGCATGAGTCGAAGCATGTCCCCCTCTGCGTCATCCCTCGATCAATCTTCTCTGGGCTTTTCCCTCTGGATACAGTCATAGAGGGATGCACGCTTCTTCCTGTGGAATCCTCAATCAAACCTTATAGACAAGAGCCAGGTTGGATTGAGTCCATTGGTACCCACCCACGACCCCACCGTATAATCTTGTAGAGCTGCATATCGCAATCGAACGCGACCATGAGCTCCAACGCCCAAGCAAATATCCCGGACCCTACAGCAGACCTTAAGTGGTCTGACTTCAAGGGTCCGATCCACGAGATCTTCGCTGCGAACGCGCGCAAGCACCCCGAGCGACGATGCGTAGTCGAGACTGCTACAAGCAGGACGCCAGAGCGCGCATTCACATACAAGCACATCTTCGAGGCCGTCTCGGTGCTTTCACATCACTTCGTCCAGAGTGGCATCCAAAGAGGAGATGTTGTCATGATCTTCGCTCACCGCGGCGTTGACCTGGTCGTTGCCATCATGGCTGTACTGGCGGCAGGCGCGACCTTCTCAGTGCTGGACCCGCTGTAGGCATAACAAACCAATCGATTCCAAGTAGCGCTGATCAGCTCCAGATACCCTCCAGATCGCCAGTGCATCTACCTCGAAGTCTCCCAGCCCCGCGCCCTCGTAGTCATCGAAAAGGCCACACAAGAAGCAGGCCAGATTTCCGATCAGGTCCGCCAATACATCGCAGACAACCTGCAGCTTAAGACCGAAGTACCGGCTCTCGAGCTCAAGGAAGATGGTTCGCTGGTGGGAGGCGCCAGAGACGGCAAGGACGTTCTGGAAGAGCAGCAGACGAGCAAGGCAGACCTGCCAGGCGTTCTGGTCGGTCCAGACTCGACACCGACGCTGTCCTTTACATCGGGGTCTGAGGGCAAGCCCAAGGGCGTCAAAGGCCGACACTTCTCCCTCACCCACTACTTCCCGTGGATGGCCGAGACATTTGGCTTGTCCGAGCACGACAAGTTCACCATGCTCTCTGGTATCGCACACGACCCCATCCAGCGTGACATCTTCACGCCTCTCTTCCTTGGCGCCCAGCTGCTGGTACCGAGCAAGGAGGATATCCAGCACGAAAAATTGGCTGAGTGGATGCGCAAATACGGCGCGACAGTCACACATTTGACTCCAGCCATGGGACAGATCTTGGTTGGCGGTGCTTCGGCTATCTTCCCCACGCTGCACCATTCATTCTTTGTTGGTGATCTACTCATCAAGCGTGACGTCAGGAGACTGCAGGCCCTCGCACCGAACGTACGCGTCGTCAACATGTACGGCACGACGGAGACACAGCGCGCTGTCAGCTACTTCGAAGTCCCAAGCGCTACCGAAGCACCCGAGTTCCTGGACAGCATCGGCGATGTCGTACCTGCAGGTCGCGGTATGAACAACGTGCAACTGTTGGTCGTGAACCGCGACGACCGTAACAAGATGTGTGGCATTGGTGAGAGTGGAGAAATCTACGTGCGGGCAGGTGGTCTTGCTGAGGAATACCTGGGTCTGCCGGATATGACAGCTTCCAAATTCGTCGAGAACTGGTTCGTTGACCCAAAGAAGTGGGCTGAGGAAGACAAGCAAAGAGTTGAGAGCCAGAGCGCTGCCGAGCCGTGGCGACAATTCTACAAGGGCCCCCGCGACAGACTCTACCGCTCCGGAGATCTCGGCCATTACGGACCAGACGGCAACGTCCACTGCACTGGACGCGTCGACTCCCAGGTCAAGATTCGTGGTTTCCGTATCGAGCTTGGAGAGATCGACTCGCATCTGTCCGCCCACCCGCTGGTTCGCGAGAACGTCACACTGCTCAAGCGTGACGCCTACGAGGAGCCTCAACTCGTCAGTTACATCGTGCCCGAGATGAAGCGGTGGTACGATTGGCTTGAGGAGCGTGGCGCCAACGAGACCTCTACCGAGGAGACAGACATGATTTCCATGCTCAAGCGCTTCAAGTACCTGAGAGACGATGTGCGCGAGCATCTCAAGAAGAAGCTTCCTTCATATGCGGTTCCGTCGGTCATTGTTCCCATGCTGCGATTCCCTCTTAATCCCAATGGCAAGATCGACCGTCCAGCTTTGCCTTTCCCTGAGCCCAAGGAGATCGCAGCGGCTGGCGCTAGGCGACCGTCGCAGCTTGGCCAGGCGTTGACACCTACTGAGCAGAAGATGGCCGAGATCTGGGCTGACCTGCTCAGCGACCGCGGTGTTACGGCTGAGGCTGTCAGCGGCAGCGACTCGTTCTTCGACCTTGGTGGACACAGCATCATTGCCCAACAGCTTCTATTTAAGATTCGTCAGGAATGGACTGACATCGACGTGCCAATGACTACGATCTTCCAGTACCCCACACTTCGCGCTTTCTCTGCGAACATCGATCAGGCGATCGATCCCATCGGTCTGCGTCTGGATACTGCAGAGGCTATCGACGACGACCCAGAAGACGAAGCCTACTCTGCAGATGCACGAGATCTCGCTGCTCATCTGAGCGACTTCAAAACCAGGGAAGCACTGAAGCCTGGCGAGGATATTCACACTTTCCTCACGGGTGCCACCGGATTTCTTGGAGCATACATCCTACGTGACCTTCTCGCACGTCCCGGTAAGGTTACTGTCTTGGTTCGCGCGAAGGATCTTGACAGTGCGCTCAACCGTGTGCGAAAAACTTGCGAGGCATACGGCATCTGGGAGGACAGCTGGGAGTCCCGCCTCGAGCCCCTTGTCGGTGATCTCCAAAAGCCCAACTTTGGTCTTGAGCCCAACACATGGAACCTTCTCTGCGACTCAGTTGATGTTGTTATTCACAACGGTGCTCTTGTGCACTGGGTCTTGCCTTACTCCCGGCTGCGCGGTCCCAACGTCGAGTCTACAATGACTGCTCTGTCGCTTTGCTCTACCGGCAAGGCCAAGAACTTTGGCCTGGTCTCATCCACGTCCGTCCTTGACACTGACTACTTCGTCAAGCTTTCAGAGAGGTCACTTGCCGAAGGTGGTACTGGCGTACTTGAGGAAGACGACCTTGAGGGCGCTCGCAAGGGTCTCGGCACAGGATATGGCCAGTCCAAGTGGGCTGCTGAATACATCACTCGTGCAGCTGGCAAGCGTGGTCTGAACGGGTGCGTGATCCGCCCTGGCTACGTCCTCGGAGATCCAGAGAACGGCACAACCAACACTGATGACTTTCTCATCCGAATCCTCAAGAGCTGTGTCCAGCTCAAGTCTCGTCCAGACATCAGAAACACAATCAACATGGTTCCCGTCAACCAGGTTGCGCGTGTTGTAGTATCATCGACCTTCAACCCACCTGTTGCGCCGCTCGGTGTGTCACAGATCACTTCGCACCCACGTATCACATTCCAGCAGTTCCTCGGCTCGCTCGAATCCTACGGCTACAACGTCCCCGAAGTCCCGTACTCTGAGTGGAAGAAGAACATGGAGGCCTACGTTGCTGACCGCTCGGGCACAAAGGAGGAGAACGCACTACTTCCGCTTTACCACTTTGTTACTGGTGACTTGCCCGCCGACACCAAGGCGCCAGAGATGGACGATAGGAATGCAGCCAAGGCGCTCAAAGAGGACGAGAAGTGGACAGGACAGGACTGGAGTGCTGGCGGTGCTGTCACAGAGGACACGGTGGGGACCTACATCAGCTATCTCATCGAGCTTGGATTCATGCCTAAGCCGGAGAAGAAGGGTCTCAAGGACTTGTTGGCAAGCAAGTTGACAGATGCTATGAAGGAGACATTGAAAACTGTTGGTGGTCGCCGTGGTGTATAGAACGCACGCACAGGAATCAAGGTCAAATAGACAAAAAATACAAAAATAAGAGCGGTTCAATCAAGGGTGGGTTTGCACATGTTGCTCTCCCTTCGAATGAGAAGCGTCTTTGAGACTGATGGCAAGAACGATTTTGCGTGCCACGCGCTTGTAGCGACTTCCGTCCAGCATCAGGAAGGCAATGCATACCATATCCAGTTTCCAACTCCCTTTTGTTCTTTGAGCCAGTCTGTCCCAAATCAGCAGCGTCCACAACCCTTCTCGTCAACCTCGCCACACTTTAGACATCCACCAATACTCCAACAAGCTCGCAACGTACGATTCTTGCATGGAGTAATCAAAACCACCACTAACAACATTTGCAGAGGAAGTCGATGCCGCCGCATTACATCTCCCTGCTCGCTAGGTCTTTACCGAGGGTGCATGCCATAGCGTGTATACGATGTCCATCTTTTGGTCACAGCTGTAGATTGCAGATAATGGCACTTCGGGGCAAGAGTTGTCCTTTTCAACAAGAGTATCGCGCTTCGAGTCTCTCGGAAAGCCTCGGGTATCACTCTCGACCTCACTTTCGAACTTTACCCCTGCGCAAGACAATCCTCCATAATGCCATGATCAAATATAGCAAGTCCACACAGATGATGCAGCCCAGGACCCATTTTAAGCATACTGAACTATTCCAGAGATACTGATGTCTGTGCTCTACAATCAGACAGGCTACATTGCTGCTTGCAGGAGCCACCAGTTCGGGACAGAAAGGCCTAGTTGCCAAAGGCAGAGGAGGCGTATGACGCCCTTACGAGATCGTTGTGCAGGTGAGAGGTCCAACAGTTATCCAATCGTGTTACATACTTGACAATCAGGCATCGCTGGTCAATCTGCTAATTTCCATCATCTGTCACGTCTACTGCTTTCGCAGCTTCGGTGGTGCGACTCGGCAAGCCCTTTCCTTTCCATCCAAAGTGCTAGTGCGATGATATCGCTGACAAAATGAAGCATTGACAAGAGCACAGCCTGCCAACCGCCTGCAACTGCCGAAGTGCATCCTTGCGGCATATGCAATATCCTGTTGACTTCGGTCTGATGCACTGTATGCGCCTGCATCCAATCTTGAATCTTGACACAGGCGATCACGCACAGGGCCCAGCGCCTTGCAGGCGGGTTACCCGCCAGCCACAACGCCACGTGCCTTTCGATTTCCAGTTCTCTGTCACGCCCTTGCAGATACAGACTGATATACGACTGCATAGTGCCGATGTAGATACGGCGTAATTCGCTTAAGCGTAGCAAGGACTCCCACGACAATGGCTTCACGGTATTTTTGGTATGAACAGCCCTGAAACGACTGCCGACGAACCTCGGGAGAACGAGTAAAAGTTCGAGTCAGAACCGTTCTCGTAGGGATTACTGGGTTCCATTGGAGACAGCAATACCTAGATGCCTCAGTGGGAATAGAAAGCCACGGTCCGATTGCGGGGAGCGAAACACCGTGTTGCGAAAGTGTGGGGAAGGCGTTCACAGTAAATTGCAAGGGGCGCATTGATCCGAGTGGGCTCGGTTACATGTCATTTTGGGCCACTAAGGATCACTAGCCCTTACAATAGTTCGGCCTTAGCCGATCCCTGCGCGACAACGGCTCAGGTGCAGCATATGTCACCGCTACGACTGCATCACCAAAGTAATTTCTCCTTATGGACGTCCGAAGAAAGCAAGCCCCTCCTTCACACCGTTGAAATACAATTTCGTGGCCCGCAACTGCCCCTGTTATCAAACCATGCCTTCTGGTCTTTGCTTCACATTTACTTCTTTCATCACGCAATGATGCCTACATCGCAGCACAACCTCTTTCTTGTCTTGGAACTCTTCGTAGTCCTGGCGAGGTGCGCCAACCTGAACTACAGTGGAGAAGCGCTCACGACTCGTTACTGGGACTGTTGCAAACCGTCATGTGGATGGAAAGGCAAAGCGTCGGTGAATAACCCTGTGGGATCCTGCTCAGCAGACGGAAACCCGATCAGCATCGATGCTGGCACCGGCTGCAATGGCGGTACTGCGTTCGCCTGTTCGCAGCAACAGCCCTGGGCTATTAATGACACACTCTCATATGGTTTCGCAGGCGTCTACCTGACCAAGGCGCTTGTGGGTGGTTCGATTGAAGACGCATGGTGCTGCGCATGCTACCAGCTTGACTTTACAAGTGAGCCCTTAAGAGGGAAAAGGATGATTGTGCAAGCATCCAATACTGCCTACGACGTCAACACAATAAATCGATTCACATTAGCGGTAAGTCCACTCATAGTTGCTAACAACTGTACACTAATCTCTCTCCAGGTACCTGGCGGCAACACGACTTCGGCTGATGGATGCGCGACACAGTATGGCGTTTCCCAATCCGTTTTCGGCCAAGACCATGAAGGCGTTGCCACGAAAGACGATTGCAAAAACCTCCCCGAGTCGTTGCAAGCCGCTTGTCGGTGGCGTTTCGATTGGCTGGAAGACGCCTCTTTTCCCAGGTATGTGCGTGGGTCTCTTCGAGCTGCCACGTCTCTAACGTTTCACAGCGCGAACTTCAAACGAGTTGTCTGTCCAAGCGAGATTACAGCGAAGACAGGCTGTGTCCGCAATGACGAAGTAACTCTTGCCGAACAGCTCTCCGGAAATGCAACGACAGCAAAAAGCTCGTCAGCACACATGACGCTGGCTTCACTCGGGGTCGCCCTTTCTGCCGCCGGCTTAGCTGCTTTGCTCTCATTATGAGTTTGACGATCATGTACCTACCCCAATCTTTCGGACCGCGTACGATCGCCCAAGTTTTGTACCCCTGTCACCCGCAATATGCAATCAGGCCTCGACTGTCACCTGCTGACATGCAGGTGTCGTTCGCCAGTAATACCCCGTCACACCCACCATTTGCGCGGATGTAAGCCAAAGTTTCTTAAGATATTCATCGTTCAGGACTTCAAAAGTCACCCTTCTCTCTGTCGAGAATTTTGCAAAAGTCTTTCTCAGCAGCAAAGGCGCGCGGCTTTAGCGCAATATGCTCTCGGTAGTCGCTATGTTTAAAGCTCGTGAGCAACAACAATTTACACGCATCCCCACATTTGCCTCATGCTCTAAATTTATCGCCATTGACACATTAACTCTGACTAACCACTCGCATGAATTACTATTATCGCCCGATTTGAACTTCCCGAAGTTCTCAGCCAAGTAACGTTGAGATCATGCTGGTCAGCCATCCTGGCTTATTTTATCCATATCAACAGCGGGGCAAATAGATTGCAAGACTACGCAAGGCCCTCGGAGCCTATATTACCTTTAGCTAGGTACTTCCAATAGGTACATCGACTCCACAAAGTGGTCTCGCCATCCTCTTAACTCTCTTTAGGCTCACAGCGAAGCTGCTATGGACTTGCGTCAATTCCTGCCCGCGATGCTCCGCTCCTTGTCGGAGGCAGGCTTTTGTGGCTACCCAACAATGACGCAGTCTGAGCTAAGCAGTGTGTGGGGTGGTGCTCGTTGATCACCAGCCTGGTGCACTGCGGAGGACTTGCATTCGCGAATGCCGTCAGTCAGCTCAGTGTCGTGAACGAATTGGATAGCGGAGTACCAGCCCCCATTGTCTTGCTGCGTGGTGCTGCTGTCTTACTGCAGTAAGCCCTTTGTCAACGCAGTCCTTCAGCTGCACAGCACTTCTTTGTGTTTCGCTGCAAGGCCTGCCCTGTGACGCTCTCGAGGCGTGTCTTGCAAACCCTTCCTAGCCCCCACTGTCATTATATGAGCGATGCCGGCTTCCCCTCTTCGACATGCTCATGCACACATTCGGCTCCTACCAATGCTCACGGGGGGGGGGGGCGAAAGGAACGACAAACCCTTGCCTGCCACGTGAACACATGGCTTTTACCCCGGATTTCGCAATTCGGCAGCCTCAAGACGTGGGTGCGATCAGTACGGGAATGCGGGCCTCGGTGCCGGTTCAGCACTCATCGCAAGTGGTCGAGGCTGGGATGGGTCGTTGACCGATCAGTACCGTGGAACGCGCCGTGCCGCATGCTATAGCCGATGCTGATCTTTAGGATGTAGAGGAGTGCAAGTCTTGAGGAGCAGTGCGTATACGGTGGAGTCGTTGCGCAGGGGGATCCATGAGAGAAAGGACGTAGGCAGATGGACATGTAGAACTAGCATGTATAAGACCCCCATCTTCGCTCAAACACGTACGATTTGTGGGTATCAAATTCAAAGCAACGCTGCGCTCGCTACTCAACAAACGATCGATTCCGACTTCGATCCTCAAACAGCCAGCCCTCCTCTAGATCTACAAGATCAAACGCCTCCCCATCCAATGCGCTGCGCATCCGCACCTGCTCCAGCGGCTGAATCTCGCTCAGTGGCTCCATGCTGCCGAATGGCTCGACGGGGCGCAGCGTAGGGCTACTGCGCTTTGCGTGCAGCAAGCTGCCATCCCAGTGTCTGCTCTCGCGGTTCGCAGACCCGAGGAGCGTGGGCGCGCTACCGATGCTCGTCACCGTCGCGCGCACAGTGCCTTTCTCGTTGCTGTCCGCGCTTTCGTAGCCATTGCTGGAGCGGCTCAGGTACGTGCTCAGTTTCCTCCCGCGGGAGTCTGACTGCGCTTGGGTCATGGATGTGCCGCTTAGGATGCGCTCGGGGCGCTGCTTTGAGCGCTCGGGTGTCGCGAGGCTGGAGGAGAAGTCGTCGATGCAGGGGAGTAGGCGGCGCATGAGTGGATTTCTATGCTTTTTGTGCGCTCTGTCTGAGATGCCTGATTTTCTGCGCAGCGGGATGGGGCGCTCTGTTGGGCCGGTCTTTTCGGAGCGGAAGTTGAAGACCCAGCGTGTAACGAGGCCGCGCAGGATGGGAATGTTGGCTACAATGATGGCGACATTGTTTTCGATGTGGTTGATGCAATAGTCGATTGGGTAGGTCCAGTCTGGCACGTAGAGATTGTAGAGTCGGTCGCGGTAGGAGAGGTAGATCTTTGCGGCCCCGATGCCAGTCACTGCCAGACTGCATGCGAAGACCGTCAGAACCACGATTCTTGATCGTAAGCGCGCGCTCATCATTCTTCGGACAATGATGAAGGGTATGGGTAGAATGAGAAGATCGGTAAGCAGATTTGCACAGGTCACCCAAATCAGCATTTCGCCCATCCGGTGTCGGCCCATGCAGTGTACGTTCCCAAAAGTTCGTGGTTTCCATGTGTTGCCGGTCTGCGGTGGGCAGGTGAAAATGTACAGAAACCATGGGATCAGTGAGCTTCCGACCGTGAAGATAAGGATGCAGTAGAGCACCTTCTTGAGCCAGGTGATAATCGATCCGGCGCGTAGAAGAAGCAGAATGATGGACGCCTTAACGAGTGGTAAAATCGGAATATTGAGAAGGTTGAAAGCCATTTGCACCTATCTTGGTCAGCTGTGCTTGCCTCACACATACTAGAAAGACATACTGCATAGTATTCGTCGTAATTCGGCTCGATTGTGTTGGGATCAACATCCCAAATGTGAATGCCAATGTGCCACATCTTGACATCTGCTTCGATTAGCGACTGGAAGCATATCCTTCCTCGGGGTACTGACGTCTGTAAGAGGGGCCAATGAGCGCAATCGATAAAATTGTGGGCAAGATGATGAGCCAGTCATCTGTGATGGTCAGAACCTAACTCCAGACACCAACATAAGGACGCAGTACATACCCCAGCTCAGCCTTAAATTCAGCTTCCGCCGCGTATAGATCCTCAGCGCTACGAAAACAGTCGCCAGTGCTGGCATACCACAAATCACCCCCAAGCAGGTGAACTGGAGTGGATAGATAGGCATCTTGTCGATGTGGAGGTGGACTGCAGCAAAATCGCCATCCCCACCGCATGGCTGTGAGGGCGGCTTTGGGATATAAAGGTGTCAGGCTATCAGCCACCTACCCTGGCCGAGTACGCTGGGCGCGGCGGAGGTCAGGCGCTCCCCGCAATTGTTCATTTACAGTGTCCGACCCGATTATAGTGAAACGGGCTTCCCATTCGCTACGGAAGGCGATCGCCCAGGTTCGCTAGCACGTGGACCTCTCGACAGCCACCACTTTGGAGTGCTTTCGCGGTGGATTGGAATTTGATTATCGTCCAATGCGATATTTGCCGGATGTCGTCGCTGACTCCTAGCCACTCTAAGAGTCGCCACAGGATAAGCAAGTACTTAGCCTGCGCAGTATGCCCAAAAATAACCAAGTGTTTGAGATGGCGCCCTTGCGCAACGTCGCACTTCAACAGCGAAGCCTTCCAGTTGCAGCTGCCGGACCAAACCCATTGTTGTGTCGCGCGAGACCGTCATCGTCTGCAATGGCCGCTGGCATTGGCAATAATGGTGACATGTCGGAATTAATCTAGGTCTCGTCTCGTCCAGCTTGAAGAGCTGATCCCTGCGCTGTGACCGATTAGGTGCCGCTTAATGTATGCCTCGAGAACTTACACATTTGACTTGCCAACCAAATTGTATATCTGAAGCCTCGCGTGAGCTTGTCTGCTTTCGTCCACATCTCCCACTTCTGGTATGCTGTATTGTCGACATACCTCATGGCGCTCTGCCGTCGGCCACAACGGTCATACCCCAGTCTCGTGTGGAGATGCCAGGAGCCCGGCGTCGCCCAACAGATGCTGTGTCCACACTTCAAGTTTCGAAAGTGTCGGCGTTCGGAGTTGACATTTAGTTACCGCTGCCAGTACGGCGGGCTCATTACGGTTTATTCACAAGTGGAGTTTCAGAATGTAGTATGACCGCTAACTGTACTAAGCCCGCTCCCCTCAATGCTTTGTATGCAGGTACATCATCTGCGACAGTCTAAATATACCGCACGCGTTGATAGGAGATGCTGAGAGGATATGACAACGTACTTGGTAGATGAGGATCGTACATCGTCACTTGCGCCTGAAGTGCCAAGTCTATGGACATACACTCGTTCGATAAGAGGTGAGACGGAACGTTGATGAAGCAGAATAATACGAGGCAAGTGCGATGATCGCATGTTGACGTATTTTCCTGTCAGATGGTGATTGCGACACTGTGGTTGATGGAAAGTATAGTGCTAATTACCCCACAGAAGCCTAGCGCGAGAGTACCCGGCTGAACCCAAAGGAAGGTACAAAACGGTGTCAAAGTTGCTGCACCTCGACCGCATCAAACTTCCTGATGCCGATTTATCGTTTGACATCCTCACTATACGAACATGATGGGCGCACTGTCACATTCCATGCGTACCTTGATATACCACAGGCGCCTTCTCAAGTCTCGCGTGCAGCTACCTCTTCAGCGACTTCGATCGCGCTGCACACTGCCGACCTGATGCAGCTTCGTGAGGAGATGAACATTGACCCAGGCAGATCTCATGCACCACAACAATGAGACAGCACCCGAGCAGACCTATCGATGTATTTTCAAGACCGTAGTGTGCAGCCGTTAGGATCCGAACAGGTAAGAGGTGGACCACAGGCTCCGTCTGCTGTCGGGTATCTTTGAGTTTAGTCACCTCGGTCAACACTCGAGATGATCGGTGCAGCCTGAAGGAATGCTACTCTCATCAGAGATCGTAAGGATGGAGGCCGATCGTCGGTCTGTCGGCAGGCCCATCCTGCAAAGAGAATGGTTCAAGCGACTTGGAGAGCGCTTCGTCGGTGGGAAAGCCGATCGCATCGAGACTTGGCACCTGAGCGTCTCTTGATTCGTGGAGCCACATTTAGTAAGCTGCCCCTCTGTACGTCGTGGGGGAGGCTGAAGTTCTACGTGGGGCAGCGTTTAAACATTAACGATGACGGCATTGCAGTCTCGAGACTTGAGATGAAACCTTCAATAACGAAGCAGTCGCCTTCGTGACGGCTACCGGCGCAGCATAGTCAGAGTCTAGGCGCGAAGTTCTGCAGCAATTATCGTCGATGTCGCATCTTGTAACTTTTCGCTCCGTCACCGTGACGCCGCGAAAAGGTACCCGACAGAAACGGCCTACCAAAGGCCTCGCCGCCTGTAGACCCGCCCAATCACGCGAAGTATACAGGGAGCTATGACGGATGATATGAACTAATGTCGCTCTCACAGCTGACATCACTGGCGGAAATCAATGAACCGATATTATGGAGCGTAAGGGAGGAGCGACTCAAATATGCAGCAGCCCCTCAACAACTTCCTTTCTCACCAGCTTCATCTTCACCTCTCGGACACCCAACAAAGCACACATCTACCAACATGCCTTACCCTGAGACCACTGACGCGTTCGCCGTCAACGACATCAAGAACTGGAGCACCTTCAAGCGTCAGGAGGTACGTTGTGCGATCATTTAACTCCAATGCAATTGCTGATTACGCCCAGCTTCCCCTTAAAAAGTTTGAGGACTACGACGTCGACATTGCTGTAGACGCCTGTGGTGTCTGCGCTTCGGACATTCACACCATCACCGGTGGATGGGGAGAGGATATCCCGCTTCCTCTGTGCGTCGGGCACGAGGTCATTGGCCGCGTCACCAAGGTTGGCTCCAAGGTCACTAAGCACAAGGTTGGAGACCGCGTCGGTTCTGGTGCCCAGGTCGGTGCCGATCTCACCTGCGACCAGTGCAAGGCCGACCAGGAGAACTACTGTCCCAACCAGGTCGATGCGTATGGTGCTAAGCACCCTGACGGCACTGTTGCTCAGGGAGGATACTCCTCGCACGTCCGTGTTCACGAGTACTTCGTCTTCCAGATCCCCGAGAACCTCGAGACACATATCGCCGCACCCATGCTGTGCGCCGGTATCACCACATTCTCGCCTCTTAAGAGGTTAGGAGCCGGACCAGGCAAGAAGGTCGGTATCATCGGTCTTGGTGGTCTCGGTCACTTCGGTGTCCTCTGGTCCGTTGCCCTCGGCGCTGAGACGACTGTCATCTCCCACTCTCCCAGCAAGAAGGAGGATGCGCTCAAGATGGGTGCTAAGGACTTCATCGTCACAAGCAAGAAGGGCTGGGCCGACGACTACAAGTTCAAGTTCGACTTCGTCATTAACACCGCCGATGCTACGGACAAGTTCGACCTGTCTGAGTACTTCTCCATCCTCAAGGTCAACGGTACCTTCCACATGGTCGGCTTCCCGGACAACCCGCTTCCCGCTATGCCTGCTCAGACCTTCGCCCCTAACGGCTGCTACATGGGTGCCTCGCACATTGGCAACAGGCCCGAGATGGAGGAGATGCTTCTGCTTGCGTCGAAGCAGAACATCAAAAGCTGGATCGAGACAATCGACATTAGCGAAGAGGGCTGCAAGCAGGCTGTTGAGCGCGTCTACAAGAACGACAACGTCCGCTACAGGTTTACCCTCACCAACTTCGACAAGGTCTTTGGCAAGCGCTCGTAGAGTGTGCAACGAGTAATAATACCGTGCAGAGATGATGATGATGAGTAGTACATAGACACCAAAATAATGAGAACATGAACCCATCATTACAAGTCTCTGAAAATGCGAGATCAATGCCGTCACTGCCCCGCAACGCTAGGGCGGCAAACGCGTCGCGCCGCCCCACGCGTCTCCCGCATCTCCGAAGTTTGAAGACTGCCAGAACAGCCAACACTGGCCCGTAATCAATAATCCGAACCGCCGCAGCACTCTCATCCTCTCCGTATATAATCCACACCCCGCAACACACAGCAATGCCATCAGTCCCGCTGTACCCACCGGGCCAAACCCCACCACCCACCATCGCAAACCCGCTCCCACCCCTCCTGCACACGCCCAGCGGCCTCGCCCTGCTCGAGATCCAGGGCACGGTGCACTTCCCAACGCCCACCTCGAGCGCGACATCAACACGCGTCGGCAAACTCGTGTTCCCGCTGTACAACCCTGCACTCCACGGCGCCGAGGACGCGAAGTGGATGAAGAGGGTGTATTTGTATGTGGGCGAGAACCAGAGGATGGTTGGCGAGTGTAAGAAATTGGGGAAGCGGTTTGCGGTGGTGAGAAGAAGGGGGAGTGCAGAGGGTGAGGATACGGTGATGGGAGGTGCAGAGGCGGATGGGGACGCTAGGAGGGGCGAGGAGCTGGAGATTGTCGAGGTTGTGGGGCATAAGCTGGTTTTCTCTGGGCGACCGGAGCCGGTGGGTGGGGGGACAGAGGAGCGTTGAGCTACCGCGGGTGAAGGAGAATAAATACGCAGCTAGCACACGGCACGGCGCAGCGCGAATGCCGGCGTGCGGATTTCGAGTGCTTTCACGATAGCGACAACATCACGACCGACCGAGCACACACACACACGGGAGGCTGGAACGAGCGACGATGCATTCGTGGATCAAACACTCGCGTCTATATCGTACTCGACATCCGTCCGGATCACGTACTTCGCGCCCTCGACCACACCCGTACCCTCGTGCAGCAGCGCACCCGCCGCCTCTCCGTGCGGGAACACCGCCACACTGCCCATGATCGGCTTGATTGGGTACGCGTTAATAACGCCCTCCTTCACGCTCGGGACGAAGAACGTTGTCTCGCCGCCGCGAAAGTCGTCGTTCAGGTAGATAAGGAACGTGAACAAACTCGACTGCCGGGCGTCGGACGGCGATGCGTCATACTGGTACGCGTCGGTGACGGGATCAATGCCTGAGGGTGGCCAAGCGCCATCTACAGAAGTTAGCATACATTGAACGACGGTGTAGCAGAGGGAGAACTTACCAATGTGACACCTGTACTCGGCGCCAGGCACGTACCGATATACCCTGAACCTTCTGTTAATTCCCCTGACTTTCCTCCCGCCCACGCTCTCCGGCACAAACGCCTTCACGCGCTCCCACAGCTTGTCGTGGAACGCCTGGTCTACGATCCAGTAAAAGTTGTGCGCGAGGATGCTTGTATCCTCGCCCTGAGGTCGCATGGGTGCGTCGGGGATGAACTCCATTGTCTCGCCAGCGGCGACAATGGACGAGCATTCCTCAGGGGACAGCACGTCGCGGATGAGACGTAGGTTTGGCACGATGGGATGGTGGTAAACCTCTGTCTTTGGGCCTTGGCCAAGGAAGACTGTGTCGTCTTGCGAGGCGAAAAGGACTGCTGGGTGGAGGTTTGGTGGTTTACGGAGAGGTGCGGGTGTGGTCTCGATGATGCGAAAGTTGTCCTTGTTGATAGGTGACGATGTGAAGATGGACTTGTCTGCGACGCTGCGGCGCAGTTGTCGCGTGGGCTCTGTGGCTGGTCGTAGATCCCATGTCTCCTGGAGCGAGATGGGCCCGGAAGTAGCATCGATGCCGTGGGATGTGGTGTCTGTGGGACCAGTCACACGGAGGATAGCATCCAGGACCCTGACTAGTTCCTCGTTGCTGGCATTCTTGCCAACAACTGTTTGGCTGGGCACTTGTACGTGAATCGACAGTCCAGAGATGACGTCCAGTGTGCGTACCCAGCGGCACAAAGCCCCCAGTGATGGGGTCTCTTTCCTGATACGCATTTCTGCAAGCAGAATCATGGCATCAGTGTACTTGCCATCTGTGAGTGCTGCAGAGATGCGTGCTGTGAGGTTGCTGTTTTCTGCCGTGGGTCAGTACTCTGAGTCGATACATGAATTTTGTAAACGTACCGGCTGCCGCCATTCCTGTAGTGCTAGCTTGACGGAAGCTGTACACTGCTGCTCGCAGGTCTTTGCACGCTTTCGACTTGATCAAAACCGGGTGTTCCGTCAACGACTGAAGTGTCTCCACTGCGATCTCCATCTCTTCTGGCGATATGACTGCATGGATACTTGGGGCTCCCAATGATGTCTCCTTCTCGTGAGGCGGGCTTGGGAGGCTTGCCGTTGCCTGCTTCTTCACGGCATTGCTGGCGGCATTGTTGCGCTTTCTCTTCGCCATGGTGGAAAGGCAATTGCCGCCTGTCTAGGTAGTTTTTGAGGATTAAGTCTCTCCGAGATTTTTTTTGGTTCTTTCAAAGCTCCTTTATCTTGCAGAGGATAGTTCAGTCAATCGTGTGCACATGGAGAGGCCTCTCGAGATCGTGTGGTGTGCGCCGCGGTGGCGTCGAAGTGGAAAAGTTAATCGATAAGAAAGACGCTAACTCATTCTGGCCAGGCCCTTTTCCCCACGAACTCGACTCTCACCAGTCACCTCTGTCCCATCGTACAACGCTATTGGCTGCTGCCCGGTGACTCAAGTTAATCGACTGACTATTGCTGCAACGGTAACAAGTGATCTTCTGGGATGTACCGACTCTCACAGGCGGAGATGTATTCAGCACTGATAAGGTCGTGCTGTCCAAGTCAAACAACCTCAGTTGCGGGTCCAACTTCCACGGTGCATGTCAAGCTCAGCTCAGGTGCACGGCGGAGAGCTTATTCTGGACAAGTCTAATCAAGCCTTGTTCTCCCTATCATGTGGCCTCAATTCACAGCCTTTCGCTTAGTACAGTGCAATTACTTTACACGGCTGGCGCGGTCCGACGGCACAGTACCCAGAGCTAGGAGCATAACGTGTACGACACGGTGGTATAAGATAGGTTCAGAAGGTGCGAGGTAGAATTCAGAAAACCACCGTTTAAACATCGTATCTATCAATCCCAAGCTCCATCACAAGATGCGTTTTAGCAGTGCCAACAGTGTTGCGCTTCTGGCAGGCTCAGCTTATGCAGTCGTAGGAGATTGGCAGCAGTGTTGGTTCCCCACCGGACCATTCCGTATTATTTCTGACAGCACCAAGGTGGTGGGATCAACTGGAGCGGAGAGACTTCGTGTGCAGCAAGCTCTGGCTGCGTGAAGCTCAAGTAAGCCAACAGAGGTTTCGACATTTAGTAAATCTTTTCTAATACCGAGCAGTGACTACTACTCGCAATGCCAACCTGGAGCAGTCGTCACCACCCTGCTCACATCAACCAAGCTCACAACGACTGCTGTAGGGACCAGTACCGCAGCAATTTCCAGCGCGCCTGCTGCGACTGGCACACCCGCTGGGTCTGGTCCTGGCACCACTCTTCAGAGTGGTTACTACTGGATCCGCGCCGTTGGTACGTCGTCCCAGTCTATCGCTTATGATGAATTCTCTTTGTCTTGTGATTCGATCTGACAATAGCTGTAGCAGAGCCAAATTTCCACAAATACATGCAAACGAAGCCCATGTACGCAACCGGTACTGCTCTGCTCGATGACTACACCACGGCAGGTCAATTTCAGGTCGTCGATGGGCAACTCGTTCAGCTAGTCTCCGCGCCTGGTGCAGCCGTACAGGTTCTTTATGCCGTTGTATCGGAGACGAGGTACATCAACGACAACTCGCTGTCTGTCACATTCTCGACTGCGAAGAACACTTACGGTCAATTTGCGTGGCAAGGTGACGGGCTGACGTGGAATGTTGCGAGTCTAACGAGACCGAACTCTGCGGCCTGGTATGTGTGCACTGGACAGCAGCTGTACATCAACTTGGGCAACTATCTGTACCAGACTCCGGCTGGGTGTGCGGACCAGACGATTCATTACTACAACGACCTGACAGCGAACTCTTGATGGCAGTTCCAGAGCCTTTTAGAAGCCAACATCTATACAGGCTTCCCAGCAAAAGTTCACTTTCGTCTTCACTGTTTTAACCTCGCCCTACTTGTGTATCTTCTCGTTTTAGAGAAGTGAGAGCTTCACAGCGTCATGCACCATTAATATTATGACCTGCAGAGATCCATCTGCAGATAATTTCGTACTTCAGACCTGACAAGGATGCTTCCACGTTCTATCTACGGCTGATAAATCACTACTTCCACAACGCCATCCCACACCCACAATCCCATTGCTCTCCTGCAGATGGAAGAAACCGACTTCGCACGACGACGCGGCTGGCTGTTCTGTCGTCGCTGCCTACCCCTCCGTGGCGAGTCTCTGTCCACCGAAAATCAACTGAAAGCGTACCCCCCATGGTGTCCAATCTCGACATGGGCGGTTTTATGCGGGCTGCAGTTTTCATGGTGTTAACGGCTATTATAACCCTGAGAAAAGAGTCACCACTGACCTTAACCAACGGGTGTGGTGTTCGCGATGTCGTGGGGTAAAAAATACGAGATGGTGCGTGGAGAAGACGAGCATATGTGCAGTGTATGCTTCGTCAAAACACTTGGTTTTCACCGACGGAAGAGTATTTACTCATTAGTTCATGAATGCTGGTGTGTCTGCAATCTGAAGATACGAGACAATCTCAAGATGTAGCTCTACTGGTAGATCCAGGAGTGGCGGCGTGCCATGCATTTTGAAGGATGAAGGTGGGTCGGGGCGGCGGTAAAGAGGGGGGATAAGTATGTCTGTCTGGCGGCTGTGGCTATGTGAGATGGTTTGGCAGTCAGGAGCAGGTTTTATCAGATTTGAGCTGGTGTGATGATGGAGACGTTTCCTTGCACGAACTTGTGGTATTTGTAAACGGCATCACCGACTCTGCCGGCCATCGCCGCAACAAGACTATGAGTTTTTCTCTCTAAACTCGCCTCGGCGGCAGCACAGTAGGCACAGGCGGCCTGCTTGTCGTCCGCGGCAGCTCCGGCACCGCCACGGTCGGCACACACGCACACGCACTGCTGACCCTCGCAACCACAGCCTCCGTCGCGTTTCCACCACAGCCCTGGCGTGCATAATCCGGAATTCCCTGCGCACCATCATTCAACCGCCTCAGATAGCTGTCGCAGAACTCAACGCTCTGCTCCAGCCGGCCCTCGATGCTGCTCGCCCTCAAGCTACTCAGGCACTTGTCCGACTTGCACACAGCAGGCTTCGGGCACGCTTTGGACGTCATCTTGACGACGAAGGAGCCGCGCTCGATCGTGTGGACGAAAATAAAACCAGACTTGAAGTAGGCGTAGCTGCTCCAGGAGCCGAGGAACGCGACCGTACCGCCGCCCTCGAGCTCATCATCCTCAGGATGGATATCGAAGAATCCCGCCTCGCAGACCGAGTCGCCAGAGGGGTCCGTGGTGATGGAGCCAATGTCGTACACGGTCAGGCCCGCGCCGTAGTTGCTTTGGTACAGGAAGCCGTCTACGACGTACTGGTTGTGGTCGATGGCGCGGCGCTTGCCCTCGAAGTTGCCACTGTAGTGCGGGTTCTCGAGGTCGCGGATATCGAATATATGCGTCGTGGGCAGGCCCTGGGTCATGGGTCCGACCTTTGCGTCGCGCTCGTCAAACTCGTCGTCGAGGAATATGTACTCCTGCCACTGCTCGTTGTTGACGACGCCCTGGTGCACGTACTCGGCGCCAGGATATGAGGTGATGGAGATGATGTTTGTGACGTTGCCGGACTTGTTGGTTACGTCGTAGATGGTCAGCGTGTCCTCGTTGTAGCCGTAGCAGATGTCACGCCCGTAGTAGCGCTTGTCAGGGCCCCGGTATACGAGACACTCGGCGTCGTGCACGTAACCGTCGCCAGCCGCGCAGCCAGGCGAGAATGGAGCACTGGGATCAGTCATGTTCAGGAAGATGAGACCACCGCGGCAGGGCAGGTCGCCGCGGACACGAATAGTCTCGTTGCCACCGACAGAACCAACGGCCATGGCGTAGTTGAGCTCCTGGTTGACGACGATGTTGTGCGTTCGGCCGACGGGGAGCTCATTCCAGTAGCCGGTGAGGTCGTCATTGGTGAAGTTGTGAGGGTTGGCAGGGTCGAGGTCCAGAATCTTCTTCATGTCGAAGATCTGAACGCCCGAGTTGATGGCCTCGGAGCCGATGACCGCGTAGTCGCGGAGAATGCGGATCTCGCGCCATCGAGAGCCCACAGGATCGTACGGGGGAAGGCGGCCAAGGTAGACGAGCTTGCCTTCGCTGGAAATCTCGGCGAATGCAGTACCGTCAAACTGGCCGATGGCCACAAACTCGCGTCCATCCTCGGAGGTCCAACCCCAGGAGGACGAGCCCTGACCTACACTGCCGAGCTGCGCGTGAGGCAGGAAGTGGTACAGGTCGATCTGACAGTGTTAGCCTAGACCCACCGAGTAAGGGCTACATACTCACATTATTGCACTTGAAGGTGTTGTTCTGGTCTCCGGGAATGGCGGCCGCAAAACCGTCCTTGCAAGCAGTGTGTCCTAACTCGGGGTACTGCGAGCTATCCATAGCGCCAGAGGCGAGTTCAGCATCCCACTCAGCCTGAGCATGTTAGCTATGATCACCTCCATATACCAGCAGTTGTACCATCTTCATACCCATGATGCGGGCATGCACAGATCCATCGGCGTACTCCTCGGCAGTGCCAAGAGCAGCAGCACTGCTCAATCCCACAAGGGATGAGCAAAAAGCGGCGAGGGAAAGCAGCTGAACCATCCTGACTGTCTTCCTTTGAGGAGTGAGGAGAGATGCAACTGCGACTGATCGACATTATCGCTCTTTCACGGCTGGTATAAATACTCGAGGTTCGCGAAGTACCTGACTATCCTCAGGATCACCTTCCGATTGCAGCTAGACCTGGTGCCGTCATGTCGGTCTTGGGTTTCTCGTAGCAGACATGGAAGCGGAGAAGTGTAAGCCCTACCGTGGATGCTTGGCCGATGACGAGTCCGCGACCTGCTTGGCAGTGGTGGCTTGGGCGGAGGACTTCTTGGCTTCCCCGCCTCCACATTTACCACTCCGCTGTTGACCTCAAAATGTTCGGAATCGATATCGTTTAGAACTGAGCATCCGTAGAGTAATTGTGTGGCAGAATATTGCTTGCCTTATCGACGGCTTGAGAACGCCTCGTGGAAGTCTCACGCTGCCACCGCAGAACTGCTGTCTTCGCGCATGCCGACCATGGCACTTGGCTCGCGTGGCGCTAGCGATACCGTCAACCCGAACACCAAGCTTGTCTGCCATTTCTTATGCCCAGTGATAGCGACGACCTTGGCGAGCTCTAGTCGTCGGGGTTCCGAAGCAAAGCGGTATAGCCTAAGAAACAAATGTGTAAACTGGGAAGGCGGGCGTCTGGCTACAGATGGCTTGCGATGTGTTTCCCGTGTGATCGAATGGTGCTCTATCGGACGGAGGACGGGATTGGAACAGGGCAGTGGAAGAGGGAGGTGTTCATCGATGTTGGAAATGACGTAGGTGGTCGGACATAGTGTGAACGCCGAAGTGGTATTGACGGTGGAAGTGCTGGGTCTTATATACTGACGCTCAACTCGCTCGAAACATGCTCAAATATGCTCCTCCAGTCGCTCAAAGGTCCGGTGTAAGCCTGCCTGTCACGAGCCTGTTCCTGGAACATCATCAATTACGATCGGCGTACTCGCCTTACTCCCCTTCGAGGGCGTTGTGCTGTTCAAGCCTTTCACAGTGACTTTCGGCCTCTTTCTAGCCTTCTCTGGCGTATCCTTCACCTGAATACGGTGATACTTGTCTCGATTGGGTCGACCGAAGAGTTGCTGTGGAAGCTTCAACAATGCGAATTTCGCCAGGCCCTGTTCGTGACTTGACACGGGCAAAACCTGCGCGTTCTGAATGATTTCAGTGATACCAGCATCGTCCTCCAGCTCCTTGGCCTCGGAGTGTTGGGCGCGACTCATCTTCTTTGCTCGTTCGAAGATGGCATGCTCAATAGTGTCTTTGAGTACCAGTGTCTCGACCAGGACTTCCTTCGTCTGGCCAATTCGGTGGGCACGTTTGATAGCTTGGGCTTCCAGGCCCGGGCGGTTGATCGGGTTGACGATGAGGATGATACTGGCTGCATTCAGATTGAGACCAAGCGCGCCGCAAGCGACATCGATGAGCAGCACCCTGACCGAGTCATCCTCGTTGAAAAGCTTGACATATTCTGAGCGCTTCTCATTGTCGATCTGTCGTGCATAGATTCGGTGATTGACGTAGAGGGCTTCAAGGCTTTGTGCAATGTAGAACGCGGCGTTGTCTCCGTCGTAAAAGATGATGATCTTTTTGGTGTCCTGGTGCTCAACCACTCTATCAACGACGTATGTGAGTTTGGCCGAAGTGGTGGCAATGATGCGAGTGTCGAGCAATGGAGAATTGTCAGGAAGGATCGCGGTTTCGTCGTCGTGAGTAAGTTTCCGCTTTCTCGGTCGAGCCGGCAATGGTGTAGTTGGTTCTGGAGTACCTGTAGGCTCGGTCTTACCCTGCTTATTGGGCGATGTCTTGCTAGCAAGTATAGACGCTCGTCGACTGTTCAAGGGCTGAGAATTTTCAGTGAGCCCTTGGGGTATGCCAGGCTTCTTGGGAGTCGATTCAATGTCATTAGACGCATCGTTGCTAGGATGTCTGACTTTGAGCTCCGCTTCGGCCATGGCAGCAATCTTGGCTTTGCAAGCTTTACCGACAGACTCTAGACTGCTAGAAGTAACGTCGGACTTGATGTGACTGTCAACATGCAGCTGTCCTTCAAGCAGCTGAGTCATGCCGATCAATGTCGGTTTGTCGGGGTAAGAAAAAGCAAAACTTGCCTCAGATGCTGCTGGCCAGGCTTCGACCGCAACGCCAACCTCATGTGCAGTGCTCAAAGCCACCCAGTCAACAGTTGCTGGTAGCTCTGCTACCGCTTGACTGCTTTCGAGCAGAGATTGTGAATCTTCGACAGTACATTTCTTATCATCCCTTGAGAGGTACTTGGCGCTTGTTTCGAGGGTACTTACCACATTCTCGACGCTGAAACCTGTCCATGTAAAGTTCGATTGGCGCAAGTTGCGAATCAGACTATGTTTTGCCTTGACATTGTTCGGGTGGAAAAGGTAATCGACGTCAGACCGTTCAGATGTGATTGCGTTAGCGCGAAGAACCTGGATGAACAGGTTCGCTGTCATCTTGTCATACCAGCAAGGCTGGAGATAGACAACGTTGTGCTTCAGAGGTGGTAGCACGATATCCTTTTCGACATCTTCCGGCCTTGTCTTTACCACCAGTCCTTGCAGGGTCCGTTCGAAGCAGGTCGAGAAACCCGAGTAAGTCTTCCGATATGAATGCTCGTGTCGATAGACATATTCGTCCCAATCAAGACCGCCTTCGACGCTCGAGGCACACCAAGGTTGGACCATCAGGTAGTGAGATGCGAGCGAGCCCAGTGCTTTCACGGCCTTCGACTCGTCTGCGAGATTGAAGATCTTGCGCTGCTCAATCACTGACTCACGGAGCAAAGATGGGTCTCCATTTTCGGTCTCCAGCGTCGACATGTCCACTTCCACGCCCACAAGGTCCTTTGCAGGCGTGCCCGAAACGACCCATCGTCTTTCAGCTTGGATTCGCTTTGCAACCAGGACCGCGTTCGAGCTTGCCGACGAGAAATTGTGCCCTTCGTCGATGATGATGCGCAACCAATGAAGCTTCAAGAGAGGCGATTCATACACAATGCCGCTTCCAAAACAGTTGCAGTCTGGGATGCGAGTCGCGCCAATATACGAGCAAATACAGGTACGCGATACGCCGGCTACATTACGTCGACCTTGTCTGTCTGCGCCGTCTTGAATCTCTTGCTCGAACCGATTGCGCGTGAAGAGCACCACATCGTATCTCATAAGCTCTGTGGGTGCTGGTAGCTCACTCGTGAAATCTAAATCCGTGTGCTCGGCTGGTGTTGTCTTTGCTCTACCGCGTTTAGACACTGTGTCAACGACGAGAATCTTCAGCGCCTGTGGCAGGAGATGCTTCCTGATCTCGGACTGCCACTGGTGGAGCAAGTTCTTGGGCACCACGAGTATGGTGCCAGAGCACATGACATACTGCCGAGCTGGTGGTATCCGAGTCGTGCGGTTCATACGAGGCACTTCGGATGGTATCTCATAGAATGGCACGTTCTCATCGAGCACAGCCTTCAGTCGAGGGAGGTTCACATCAGCGACCTCTGCCGTCTCTTCCAGACATACTTTGGCAGGAATGGCGTATCGCGCAGGGACACTAGCTGCCATGTCCTTCAACGAGCCCACACGAGAACGAATGGGCAAGGGGCGTCGGTAGAGCTCGGGTATTCGGGGCTGGTGGCCCTGGCTGGCAAGTATGACTGCGAGGCAAACGATCGTCTTGCCTAGACCCATGCTCTCCGCTAATATTCCACCACGATTGGCCTCGTAGAATCTCGGCTCTTGCAGAAAGGAGCCATCCCGCGCACAGTACAGGAACTTTTCGCCATTCGGTGACGTGCGTGTCTCCAATCGCGGGTCAAGTTGGAGTTGAGGTGCCGCCTCGCGCTCAATCATGAGGCTTGCCGACCTTGCTTGGTAGGGATAAAGCCTCGTCCTCAACCCCTTGAGTGGCTGCTGCCCGTCATCTTCCCACTCCGAAGCTTGCGCTGACCCCAAAAGATCAAAGGCTGCTCGCCTAGTATAGCGATCTCTGATGTTGGCTGGGTTTGGCGCTGGCGAAGGAAGTTTGTTGAACAGGTAGTATAGTGAAGTGTCCAATCGACCGGCCCAGGGGTCGAATGCTTGTACCTGGGCATCCGCAACATCGCCAGCCCATGCATTGGGCGACACATCGATCCGGTCAAGCAACTGGCGAAGCGCTTTTCTCAAGGTGCCACTGCTGCGGCTTATCGAACGGCGACTCCAATCTTCAGGCAGCAGATAGACCCGAGCAACACTGCGCAGTCTGTTGGGTGCAGAGCGATACAGGAAAAGCCGGATCCATCGCGCATCTAGCAGTTGAGACGTTTGCACACCAATGATCAGCTTGACTTCTTCTAGCAACTGCGAATGGAAGAGTTCGTCCCAAGGAAAATCGGGGTTGGAAGTTGAGTCAGAAGGTGCAGAGACATCATGTTCTAGATGAAGACAGCCTAATGCGATGTAGTGTGTCAAACCATCGAAAGTGCCCTGTTCTGTTGACGAGGTGTTTGACGTATGAGGTGTCGATGCATTGGTCGATGAGAATGTGCCGCACTCCGAGGGTACGTTGCTATCCGCATCGTCATCTTGGGGTCGAGTGTTGGACCCACTTGTGCAGGCGCTCTGCAGGCGTCCAATCATTGTCAATGAGCATGCTCAGACTCAATGTGCAGTGCAAATGATGGATTGTATTGGTTCCAAGTGGTGCCAGATACTGACGCGTTGTGTTTGTTGTATCAGTCGGAGTTTGTAGGAGGCAACAGCCAGCGGAGGTGGTTCCGCACTAGCACTACCGCCGAAAGGGAAATCGCAGCCTCACGACAACGTTGAGCCACTTTTTCAACGTCAGGCAAACTGGTGAGATCGACCAAGGCGAGGTGGTACCTAGCTGATCACCCCAACATATGAGCGTGGCTTCACCTGGACCACTCTCTGAGATTGCATCGCTAGGGAGGAGTCACAGCGACCCCTTGTTGGTGCGTCCATGATCGAACGAGTCTGTGGAATCGTGAAAGCTTCCCAATTGCGGAGATGCGGGTCATTGCGCGCCAAGCCTCCGATACAGGCCGCGACTTCCCTTTTAACCAAAAATTCTGCTCCCCACGAGCTCCTCTTTCACAAAATGTCTCCGTACGCAGTAACCGCTCAGCACCTGCCGAGGACATCCACGCCTCTTCACCACGCGACTCGAGTTTGTGCACGTTGCGCAAATCAGGCCGCTGGTCGAGCTCCCAGTGTCGACTTTCACTACACTTGAACGCGTTGCGCTCGCGCGCAGACCTTACCTGGTGAGTAGCGTGAACACCTCCAGCGTCATGTTTTACGCACGCAATATTATCTTACATGATGAACCTGTCAAATTTTTAGATGTTAGACTTGCGACATTCGAATGAGCGCACAATGACTTTCTGATTGATACCACACCCCCACTATTCAAGATCCGTTTTTCCGAAGGAAGCAAAACTGACGCGTTTTCCAGATCCTCTTCACCAATAACTAATACTAAACAAACTTCACCATGTGTGGAATCATTGCCGTCATTCACGGTGACCCCAAATCCTCGTCGGCATCCGTAGAGATCCATGATGCCCTATATCTGCTCCAGCACCGTGGGCAGGATGCTGCTGGTATTGTGAGCTGCAGTTCGGGAGGACGATTTCACCAGTGCAAGGGAAACGGCATGGCGTCCAAGGTGTTCCAGGACGGTGCCCGCGTCGCCGACCTGCCTGGATACATGGGCCTGGGTCACCTTCGGTACCCCACCGCTGGCAGCAGTGCCAACTCGGAAGCTCAGCCGTTCTACGTGAACAGCCCGTACGGCATCTGCATGACGCACAACGGCAACCTCATCAACGCGCCCGCCCTCCGCCAGCGGCTCGACGAGCAAGCTCACCGACACATCAACACAGAGAGTGACAGCGAGCTCATGCTGAACATCTTCGCCGACGAGCTCAACGAGACTGGCAAGGCCCGTATCAACGCCAACGACTGTTTCGCGGCCTTGGAGCGCATGTACAAGCTGTGCGTCGGTGGCTGGGCCTGCACCGCCATGCTTGCTGGTTTCGGACTGATTGGCTTCCGCGACCCCTACGGCATTCGCCCCATGGTGCTCGGTTCACGCCCGTCTGACACGGGCCACGGCTTCGACTACATGATGGCATCGGAGAGCGTCGCTCTGGTACAAAACGGGTACAAGACATTCCAGGACATTCTGCCCGGTCAGGCCGTCATCCTGGAGAAGGGCAAGGAGCCAGTCTTCCGGCAGGTGGCGAAGCAGGAGTCGTACACCCCCGACATATTCGAGTACGTGTACTTTGCCCGGCCCGACTCGGTCATTGACGGCATCGACGTCGACGAGAGTCGACGCAACATGGGCTACACGCTCGCCGAGACGGTCAAGAAGCAGCTGGGTCAAAAGGTGCTCGACGAGATCGATGTCGTCATGCCTATCCCAGAGACCAGCATCACATCGACCGTCTGCGTTGCGGAGGCACTGGGCAAGCCGTACGTCGCCGGGTTCGTCAAGAACAGGTACATTTTCCGCACCTTCATCATGCCGAACCAGAAGCTGCGCCAGAAGGGCGTGCGCGCCAAGCTCAACCCGATGGTGCAGAAGTTCAAAGGCAAGAGCGTGCTCCTGGTCGACGACTCGATTGTCCGCGGCACGACGTCTCGCGAGATCGTCCTCATGGCGCGCGAGGCCGGCGCTACCAAGGTGTACTTTGCGTCGTGCGCGCCGCCCATCACCAACGCACACATCTACGGCATTGACCTCGCGTCGTCGTCAGAGCTGATCGCGCACCAGCGCGACGCGGCAGCGATTGCCGACCACATTGGCGCGGACGGCGTCATTTTCCAGACGTTGGAGGACCTCACGCGGGCGTGCGCATCGCTCTCACCGCGGCAGACACAAACCTTTGAGGTGGGCGTCTTCTGCGGCAAGTACGTGACGCCCGTGGACGCGGGCTACTTTGCGCACATTGACCGCATCCGCGGCGAGCGGAAGCAGGCCAAGGCGCTGGACAGCGCGCGCGCGGCTGTGCTGCACGGCACGGCGGACCCGCAGCAGGTTCGCATGGCGGCCAAGGGCGTCGAGGTCGATCAGCACGGCAACGTCATCCCGTCTGGTGAGAGTGGCAGTCCTGAGCCGCACCCTGAGAGCGCCAATGGGGTGCAGAAGGGGACTGCGAATGATTTGTCGAATCTCGATGGCGGCGAGGGGGATGGGCACGCCAAGGTGTCGAATGGGAGTAGTCAGGATATCAGCCTGCATAACCAGAACGACTACTAGACGGGTTGGCGGGTGAGTTTTAGACGGGAGTGAGTTCTCGACGGGTTGGCGGATGAGTGAGTTCTCGACGGGTTGGCGGATGAGTGAGGACTCGACGGGTTGGTGGATGAGTGAGTACTAGACGGGTTGGTGGATGACGGACGGCCAAGGTGTCGAGTGCATCCGATTCTCACTACTTTTTACGAGCGGATGAAACGCCTCGCATGAATTACGAAAAAAGAAGGTTGGTCGGCGTCGGTGGGATTTTAAGACAGGATGATTGGTTGGTTAGACATGCTGCCGGGTAACTCGCTCAGGCAGCTTTAGACGGTCGCGCATGGCGTGAGCTGGTATGAATGGATCGATTCGCAACGCAAGTAATGAAAAGTGCGAATGTGGGGTGGATCGGCCCTGTGTGCATTCATGGGGATCGACCCTGTGTGCATTCATGGGGATCGACCCTGTGTGCATTCATGGGGATCGACCCTGTGTGCATTCATGGGGATCGACCCTGTGTGCATTCATTCATGGGGATCGGCCCTGTGTGCATTCATTCATGGGGGACAGATCAGCCCTGTGTGCATTCACTCGTGGATCGGACTCGTATGCATTCATTCGTGGATCGGACTCGTGTGCATTCATTCGTGAACCGGACTCGTATGCATTCATTCGTAAATGTACTTTTTCAACCCCCGCAGCCGCTCCATGGCGGTGTCGAGCACGTCGTCATTCTTGCACACGGCGAAGCGCAGCCAGTCCTCGACCATGTGCGCGTTGTCCGGGGTGAAGAACTCGGTCGGCGGGATGGCAGCAACGCCGAGCTCCATGATCAGGAACCAGGCGAGTTTGAAGTCGCGCGGGCGCTCGGCGACGTGGGGCGGGAAGTCGTAGTCGTCCGGGAGCTTGACCTTGGCCATGTTGACCAGCACAAAGTAGCCGCCCTCCGGGTCCGAGTAGGGCAGGTCCAGCTCGCGGAACACGGCGGTGAACTTGTCCATCTTGGCCTTTGTCTCGCGCTTGCTCTCGGCCCAGAAGTCGTGGGCGTCGGCCTGCTCGAAGCCGACGGCGGTTGCTTCCTGCAGCGGCGACACGGACGAGTAGCAGATGCGCGTGTGCGCGGCCGCGACGTACTTGATCAGGTGGTCCGGCCCAATCAGCCAGCCGACGCGCCAGCCCGTGGCGTAAAAGTTCTTGCCGCCGGAGCCGACGGTGAGCGTCAGCCGGGCAATCTCCGGGGAGAGGGTGGCGACGCGGGTAAAGGGCACGTAGTACAGGCGGTCGTAGACCTCGTCGCTGAGGATGATGATGTTGTGCTGCACGCAGAGACGCGCAATGGCGGTCAGCTCGTCCTTGCTGAAGACCTTGCCAATGGGGTTGTGCGGCGAGTTGAGGACCACCATGCGCGTGCGCGGGGTGATGGCGGCGGCCAGCTCGGCCACGTCGAGCGACCACTCGGCCGCCGAGGTGGTCTTGGTGGCGCCGTGCGGGGGCGGGCGCATGGGCACGTAGACGACGCGGCCGCCGGGCATCTCAATGTTGGAGATGTACTGGTCGAAAAAGGGCTCGAAGACGATGACCTCGTCGTCCTTTTCGAGAAAGGCCATGAAGGCGCTCAGCATGCCCTCGTTTGCGCCCGTCGTCACCGTCACCTCGCTGTCCGGGTCCAGCTCGCGGCCGAAAAAGGGCGAGTAGGCGGCGGCGATGGCCTTTTTCAGCCGCGGGCGGCCGCGCGTCGGCGCGTACTGGTTGCAGTCGACCTGGTCGAGCGCGGCTTTGGCGGCGTCGAGGACAAACTGCGGCGGGTTGTAGCCGAAGAAGCCCTGGCCCATGTTGACAATCGGCTTGACCGGCGAGGCGGCGGCGGCCTCGTTGACCATGGACCACACATCCTGCTTCTGGCGGGCGACGCGCGCCGCGGGGCGGAAGGGGTCGTCGCGGCGGGCGGCTGCGGACATGGCGCGCGCAAGTCGGGAGGCGGGCGCAAGTCGAGAGGTGGACGCGGGCGCGAGTCGGGACGCGGACGCGGGCGAGAGTCGGGAGGCAGACACGGGCGCAAGTCGAGAGACAGACACGGGCGCGAGTCGAGAGACAGACACGGGCGCAAGTCGAGAGGCGGACGCGAGGGCAAGTCGAGGGGCGGACGCGGGCGCGAGTCGGGAGGCGGACGCGGGCGAGTGTTGGGAGGCAGCCGTCGCGATGCCCCTCATGTCCGTGGGCCGTTTGCGCTGGCCGGGGCCGGGGAGCGCTGGAGTCACTGCGCGGTGGGCTGCGACGTCGGAGCTACCGGTACCGGTCGTTGCGCAGCCACAGCCGAGGCGCGCGCCATTCTCCGCGACGCGCCTCGCACCTCTCGCCGGCGACGAAATGCTCGACTGCCCCATCTGCCAGAAGCCCGTCGTCGACAGCAAAATCAACGAGCACCTCGACAGCGCCTGCAATGACCACCTCGCCGACGCCGCGCCGGCCGCGACACACAGCCTCGTCGCCGACGCCGCCCCGCTGAAGACGCACAGCTTCGTCGCCGACGTCGCCCCGCTGAAGACGCACAGCTTCTTCGCCGCCACCCAGCGCCCGAAACCGCCGTCGCGGTCGCGTTCGCCGTCGCCATCGACCCCGCCGCCATCGACCCCGCCGCCGCCGACGCGGCCGAAACGGTCGCGCGAGGGCGACGACAATGGCGAGGCGCCGGCTGCGGCGAAGCGACAGCGCCGGCTAAAGGCGGTCGAAGACGCCATGCCGCTGGCCGAGCGCATGCGCCCGACCTCGCTCGACGACGTCTGCGGGCAGCATCTGGTCGGGCCCGGCGGCGTCCTGCGCGCCATGGTCGAGGCCGGGCGGGTGCCGTCGATGGTGCTCTGGGGGCGCCCCGGCACAGGCAAGACGACCATTGCCCGTCTCATGGCCAACACGTCCGGCGCGCGCTTCGTCGAGATCAACAGCACGAGCACGCGGCTGGACCAGGTGCGCGCCATCTTCGGCGAGGCGGCGCGCGACCTGCACCGGACGGGCCGTCGGACCATTGTGTTCTGCGACGAGCTGCACCGCTTCTCCAAGACGCAGCAGGACGCGTTCCTCGGCCCCGTCGAGAGCGGCACCATTACGCTCATCGCCGCGACGACGGAGAACCCGTCGTTCAAGATCATCGCGGCCCTGCTCAGCCGCTGCCGCACCTTTACCCTCGACGGCCTGCGCGAGCCCGAGCTGGTCCGCATCCTGCAGCGCGCCCTGGCCACGACGCGCCCGGCGTCGCCGCTGCTCGACGCCTCTATGCTGGCCCGCTTCGCCCGCTTCGCCGACGGCGACGCCCGGACCGCCCTGAACCTGCTCGAGCTGGCCATCAGCCTCGGCCAGGACCCGGCCATGACGCGGGAGAAGCTGCAGCAGAGCCTCAGCAAGACGCTCGTCTACGACCGCGCGGGCGACCAGCACTACGACGCCGTCTCGGCCCTGCACAAGTCGATCCGCGGCTCCGACCCAGACGCCGCCCTGTACTACCTCGTGCGCATGCTGCAGTCGGGCGAGGACCCGCGCTTCATCGCGCGGCGCCTCGTCGTCGTCGCCTCGGAAGACGTCGGGCTCGCAGACAACGCCATGCTGCCCCTCGCCACGGCCTGCTACGACGCATGCGACCGCATCGGCATGCCCGAGTGCCGCATCCCCCTCGCCCACTGCGTCGTCGCGCTGAGTCTGAGTCGCAAGAGCACGCGCGCCTACCGCGCCCTGCACGCCGCCACCGCCGCGCTGGAGGAGCCTGGTGCCGCTGCCCTGGCCATCCCGATGCATCTGCGCAATGCGCCGACGAGGCTGATGGCCGACCTGGGCTATGGCGTGGGGTACAAGTACAACCCTGACTTTGTGGGCGGCAGGGTGCGCCAGGACTATCTGCCTGACGAGCTTAGGGGGCGGGTGTTTTTGGAGGAGAGTGCTTTTGGCGAGAAGACGGATCCGGACCTGGATGCCGAAGCGGCGGGCGGACGGGATCGCGACGATGCGAGCGGGGGGGATCACGACGATGCGAGCGGGGGGGAGAAAAGTGACGACGACGACGATGACGATGATGAGTGGAGGCCCGAGGTCGATGATCGCATACCGACGAGCCCTGTCCTGGAGTGACGAGAGAGACGCTTTTAAGCTGGAGTCTTTGCATATATCGTCCTCGCAGAGATGAATCCATACACGTCGCTCACGCTCCAATCCTCAGCACCCGTCCTTTTCCACATCAACACTCGTCCTTCCCAACATCCTCAACACCCTCAACACCCGCCCTTCCAACGTCCTCAACACCCGCCCTTCCCAACATCCTCAACAGTCGTCCTTCCCAACCCCTCCTTGGCGTAAAAATCCATCGGATACACACTCCCCCCCTCCCGCTCATCCCCGTCCAACCACGGCGCATCCCGCACACCCAGCGCAACAAGCGCCTCATACGGACTCAGCAGCGGCTTCGCAAACGCATACCCCCAGTCGATACTCAGTCGCGGACACGCAATCTGCACCCACGCATCCACATCCGGCATCAGCGCGAGTTTCCCCGGGAAAATCTCCGACAGCAGGATATTGACGACCGGGATGCCTTGTTTCGACAGCGCGTTTGCAATCAGCGAGAGCGTGTGCGGATTACCCTGCCTTCCCAGGGAGCCTAGTATGATGCCCCATTTGCGCGCTCTCCGCGCTGTGAGGATCGCAGTCCGGCGGAGAGAGTACAGCGCGTCGTGCTCGTACGTCTCGTGCGTGAGCCGCCGCGAGTACGGATCGTATCTGTACGCGGGCAAGGAGGGGTTGGCGATCATGGCGCTCTCGAGGTGGAAGCGGCCGTCGCCCAGGTACAGGATTAGCTCGGCGACTTGCTCCTCTCTGCCCCTGGCGTTCAGCTGCCCGGGCTTGATCGCCATCGACGGCGATGTGCAGCCTAGAATCTCGCCTTTGGACAACGGTGCGATTTGTGGGACGATTGCGGTGTATCCTTCGCGCCGCAGCAGGGGCACGATGCCGTGTATTGTGGCGTTGAACTGGATCGTCCCGACTAGCGCGATGCTCTTTCCGGTCGGGAAGTTGGAGGTGATGGTGTTGATGAGGTGCGTCGTGTCGATGCTGATCGAGACGAAGACGTACAGCGTCGCCATCTTGGTCACGGCTACGGGAATCAGGCAGCTGTGCGCGTAGTGGATCAACAGGTCGCACCCGAGTGCTCGTGCAGTGTAGTCATCGATACAGCATGCCCCGTACGTCACGTCACCCATGATCAGCGTCGTCGTGCCCGGGCAGAACTGTGTGAGGATGTCTGATATCGTCGTCGCGAACAGCAGCAGGCCCTCGGGGAACTGCAGCGCTATCGACTTTGCGCCCAATGTGCGTATGCGGTGGATGCATTTGTGAATCTCGAAGCTGTAGTTTGGCGGGAGCAGCGCAATGGCATCGTTGATGTCCTTGTCGTGCAGGATGTCGTCTGGAATCGCGTTCAGGGCTCGCGCAGTGCGGCGAGGCTGCGCAACTACACTGCATGTTAGCCATGCGACCGTGCGTGTCTGTTCAAAGGGCGCCTCACACCTTGGATTGCGCTCGAGTCCTCGATGTTCGCATTGGCGTCTGCGGACGCCTCGCCGCTCTTCTCGACTGCTCTTCGCCCTACGAATCTCCTCCTGGGCTGCTTTGGCACGACGGCTGGTTCCTCGACAATCCCCGCGTCCACTTCGGGGCCGAGGTTGGTGGCTACGCGGTCTTCCTCCATTTTGTTGGCGGCGTTGTTCGGCGCGTCGCGGGGTTGAAGTGGGATGTCAGCGAAATATTCGTAGGGCTGAACTGGACCCTGACTTTGCCTCGGGCTTCTCCACACGCGATCCACGACCATCATCCGCCAATCACGTCTACACTAAAACGCATATCAGTTGTTGTGTATTTTACGAACTAGTCATCCGTGTACCATTTCCTTGATTCTCTTGCCTCAGCAGCTCCGCCAGACTCTCCACAGCAGTCTCCAGGTCCCCTCTCTCCTTGCCCATTCCGAGCACCGTTCGACCATCTCTTCTCTCCATCTCAGTCATCATCTCGGTATACCTTCGGAGCCTCTTGGGGAATACATCTCCAGGCCTGCCTCTCTTCGTGAACCGCTCCAGCGCCACCACGTCGTCCACCTCCGGCACGATCAGTAGGCTCCTCTCGCCGGGCACCTAGTACGGCCCTGCGAGCTCCTTGAACCGTGCGAACTCCTTGAACCGTGCGAGCTCCTTGAACCGTGCGAGCTCCTTGAACCGTAGCCAGCGCTGAGCATCTCACGGGAAGCCATCGATCAGTATACGCACGCTCTCGGGGTCACAGCCGGTGTCGAAGATGCGCTCTTAGACGTACCTGGGCGTCAGACGTGTCCTGCATGTGTATTACCCCGCAAAGTCTCGAGCTCCGAGGCGGAGAAGAGAATCTTGAGTCTGGCAGCGTGGTCAGCGGGCTCATGGCTCATGGGGGGGGTCTAGTTTGGAGCCGAGGGGGAAGTGGCCGATGTCGTAACGCTTTGCCAACGCGACGCAGAGCGTGGACTTGCCAGAGCATGGCGCTCCTGTTCATGGCATCGTCAACTTGAAGTCGAGGTATGGTAACATCATCAGACTGTGCGCACCGAGCGGCAAGACTAGCAGCGGGCCTGGTGTCGAAACATCATCGGCCGTGGCGGCTGCTTCGTCTTCCTTGGTCGGCATGGTGAGACTCGTCACTGCGGTGGTCAAGGATGCCTCGTGCCGCCATGTGCTTTATAGATACATGGGAAAGTCGCGTGGGTCCTGATACGCGCCGCGCTCGTCTGTGCCTTCACTTCAATCCGCTTGACTGGAAGCGCGAACTGTCCACACTACTCTTCACGTCTCTGCTCAACACGTGAAATATCCACGGCCTTTGGGATCTGGCGCGGTGAGCTGAGCGTACCTTCCTTCGAACCAAGTTGACGTACGTGGCTAGTGCGGCCTCTGCGTTCCTTCCTCGAGCTCGACTGCAGCCTGCCACCCTCACCCCACCATCGACCCGAAACCCTCACATTTGACATTGCCTGCAAGAGTGAAGCCGAAAAACGCAACGCGATGTGCTACGTGCACTACTCGCCTGACGAAGAAGAGTACTATGGCCTCCCGGGGCCCGGACCCAGACCTCTTCCGCGCTTGACGTGGGCCGTTCCAGTAGACGCAGCCGAGCTTGGTGCCAGCCTAGAAACCTTTGAAATGCTCCTACCGCCAGTGCACATGTTCCGCTTGTGCCATCGCACTGGCAGTGGGCCGCTCGCCACCATGCCCCAGGAGATTCTCGACCTCGTTATCGAAGCTCTGTACCAATCCACCAAAGCCGACATTATGCTCGAATGGATTGCGCAGTTTAAATGCTTTCAGGGACGATGCAGAAAGACTCAACATGTCTCGCTGGAAGTTGATGAAATCGAAGCCATTTGGGCCGAGGTGTACGGCAATCTACAACCATGCTGTACGCACCACGATAAAGGCAAAGGCTTGCGTCCAGATGACTACGATCTCGACGAGAAGCTAGAGATGATAGGCAACGACATTGGTGACTGGATGCACGAGGAGATTTTTGAAGCACACGAGGCAGCGCGTCAGCAATGGCTTGACATGACTTGTCTCTGCCGGGCTCAATCTGCTCAGTACACAGACCTGAAGACGTTTGCAGCTAGCCAGAAGGTGAGTTGGATGCACTCCTACTGTGCTGGCAGTATTTACGCTAATACTTTGACGCAAAGATTCTCAAGTCGCATTTCGGTCTAGATGCCACATTTCTTCACGAGGCTTTCTCAGATCGTATGGTGCAATTCCTTCCAGATGTCCATGGCCCTTTGAGTGCAGGATATTACACATCCTGCTTCCTGGTCCTTCCTACGGGCAGTCACGAAAATGCTGCACCACGGAGTCGCACACAAGCTCATCAGAATCGCGCTTTCCTCAAAAGCGATTCTCGGCTTGCATTCCATCAGAAAATTGATCGCACAAGCCTGGATCTCAGCGACGAACAGACATCAAGGTTCGCTAGGGCCCTGCGGATCCTTGACATCCAGCCGTCTTTCCACCTGACCGAACTCGAGCCTAGTCTGGACCCATCGAGCAAAGACGGCATCCTTTCGAAGATCAGCGACAAACAACTAAGCGGCTGCCCTCAGGTCTCAACATCATCTTCAACAAAGAAGAAACTAGCGCTGAAGCGATACCTTGACCAAAAGAACAAAGGTGAGTCAAAGGGAACCTAGCATGCCATACTTTCGCATCGCTGATCAGGATCCAGAAGTCGGACAACAACAGTGGCCACAATTTATGTTGATGGCTGCTTCAGACGTGGTGGGACCAGTAGGCACGAGTTGAAGCCCTATGCATGGCAGTTTGACCAAGAGGTTATGCAGTCTTTTGTTTTGGACTCAGTCAAGACACCGAGCGTCAGTAGCTGCTCAACAATGTACCTAATCGAAGATGAGAATAAGAAAAGTCGACGGTGCTTTGTAGAGAACCATGGGCAATTCGATACACTCTACACCCATCCTGGTCCTCTAGATTCATCCTCTTCTCTCCTTATCCTCCTCCGCCAAGCTCACATCCTCTTCCCTATCCCAAACCTTGTGCCCTGCGATCCAAGTCTGCAGCACCTCTCCACTCTCGTTCAGAATCGTCATGTCTGCCCTTCTTCCCTCTCTCAATACCCCACGTCCACCTTGTCCGTCGATTCCCATCAGCCCAGCCACGTTCTCCGTCACGGTTGCCGCTGCCTCCGCAATCCCACAACCGCTCCAGGCCCTCAGATTCCTCACGCTCTCCTGCAGAGGAATGCACCCTCCAATCAACGTGTCCGTCCCCGCGATCGTGGCGCGCGTGTCCTTCTTCGTCTGCTCGAACGGTATCTGCGCGTGCCCGGGGTGGTTACCGTCCGGCAGAGATGCAAGCTCAATGCTATCTGTGATGACGATGCTGCGCTTGGGATTCGCGCGATGCAGGAGCGCGGCCGTATTGGGGTGCAAGTGCTCACCGTCTGCAATGATGGTGTAGTACGGTGGCGCAGGGGCGTGCGTCGAGGGCAGTGTGATCAGGCCAGCCAGACCAGGGTCACGGGAGCCGAACGGCGGCATGGCATTGAGCACGTGGGTTAGGCATGTTGCGCCTGCGCGCAGTCCTGACAGGCCGTCGTCCAGCGTGCCCGTCGAGTGGCCCATTGACACACGGATCCCTTGGCCAGCGAGGGAGGAGATTAGGGCTGCAGAGCCAGGGAGCTCGGGAGCTATCGTGGCTAGTTTGACGGTGGAGGAGAGGTTTGACGAGCCGTAGATGGAAGGTGCTGGCGTGCTGCATGCTTGGAAGAGGGAGGAGTTGTGGGCGCCTTTCTTTGTGGGGTGTAGGTAGGGTCCTTCTACGTGGGCGCCGAGTAAGGACGCAGATTTGGGGATGTCGCGGGGCGCCAGCGATGGGAGAATCTGAAAGTTTTAGCTGAAGCCCTGGCAATCTTCTGTTGATAGTGATCGATGGTCTTGACTTGGTTGAGGGTGACTGCCCGAGTATCGTGTTTGCTGCTACATCTGGCAACATACCTTCTGGAACTCCTCGCTTTTCACGGTTGGTATCGTCGCCCAAAATCCAGTGACGCCCTGTGTGGCGTAGTACCTTGCAATGCTGTCTACCTTTCTGCCATAGCTCTTCTCGTCCTCAAAATGGGTAAAGTGAAATCCATTGGCACCATTGGTATGCAACTCCAAAAACCCAGGGGCAATAATGTTATCGTCCAAGTCAACAGCTTCACCTCCAATGTACCCTTCTCTCTTCAATATCAGCCCCGTCTCATCCGAGATGACCAGGTGATCGTCAACGAGCTGGCCATCGAGCACGTAGCGGCAGTTGGTGAAGAGAGTGAACCAGCCCGACATATTCGTGCTGCGTCAGCTACAGCTTTGTATGGTGGGTCAGTTGTATCGTGGTGGTTAGAGGTGTCAACCATTTGCGGTAAGCTTGAGCGGTGATCGCCCCGCAGCAGCGATCGGTGCGGGATCTACGTAACTTATCGTACGTCATCAAAGCGATCAAGTCAGCTTTCGTAGGGGCTTGAGCCGCAGGCGGGCGCACCAGGCTCGCACCACTCCTTTTGCTTTGCGTGTTCCCAAGGAAACGCAGCGCGTCTGAGGCCGGAAAGGGGAGGGCGGTTGCTTGTTCAGAGCGCTCGGTTGCGTTGTGATGTCATAACGCGAACTCCCCGCGGTTCTCGATCAGCTTCAGTGCTGCGCTTCCCTGCTTTGAGGTTACGCCACGCCCACCCTAATGAATTTCCTCTCTCTCGTTTTGTGGCACCTGTTCCTTCTCTACCTACAGCCTCAATTGCGCTGAGGGATCTGTTGCAGCCCTCTCCCATCCTACGCCGCGAAGATGGCACAACAGCAGCATGGCCCCGGCGGTCACTACTCCGGGCACAACCCCATTCCCACCGTGAGGCAGTTCGTAGAGAACCTCGACCGCGACAAGAAGAACCGTGATAAACAAATCGACGCTGCCAATGTTGCGAACGGACAGACTGGGACAACAGCGCCAACTACTGCTGCTGGTACAACGCCCACATCGCCCACAACGCCCACCAAGACAGGCAAGAAGACGCCTGCCACGACACCGAAGACGCCTGCCACGACACCGAAGACACCAGCCCAGGATGGCGTCGAAGATCACAAGGCTCAGTCGAAGACGATCGAGGGCACAGAGAAAACAGTCACAGACCCCACAACTGGTCGGGAAGTCGTGATTGCGGACGTGAATAAGGATATGATCGATGAGGTCGAGAACCCACATCTGATTGTGCCCAATGCCAACCTGAATAAGCCTACTGTAAGCTCAAGCCCTATTTATTGCAGCATGTGGTACTAATCTGTGCAGCCCATCAAGACAGACCCTTCACAATCGCTCGCCGAGTACAAGGAGGCGCAAGATGTGACCGCACCACCAGACCCAGTCGCCGAAGGGACTACCTCTGATGTACCCATCCATGGCGAAAAGACTAACGTTCTTTTCCACCCCACGCCGTCCGTCAGCTATGAGCCCATGTTCGCTGAGCTAGAGAAGCGGGCTGGAATACTATGCATTGGCATCTTGATGACTACAGTAGTCGTGGGTAAATTGTTCGGTGGTGCTTTGAAGGGCCTGATTCCCTTGGCCATGTGTCTGGCATCTGGAGTCTGGCTCTGGATGAAGGAGGTTGTGCGCAGCGGTAGGGAGGTCGAGTGGTCTAGCGAGCAGACTCGGGGCCAACTGGTAAGGACAAGGTGATGCACAATGTTCAAACGCTAACATTTTCAGGCCACCCTCAACCTGCTCCCCGAATCCGTCGAATGGATGAACACCCTCCTTGGCATAATGTGGGGGCTTATCAACCCTGACATGTTCCAGGGCGTTGCCGATACACTTGAGGATGTCATGCAGGCTTCTGTTCCAGGCATCATCGAGAACGTCCGAGTCGCCGAGATCAACCAGGGAAGCAACCCTCTTCGAATTCTCAGCATGCGCGCGCTACCCGACAAGCACATGGGCGAGGTGAAGCAGGCCATCCACGAGGAGAACAAAAAGACCAAAGACCCCCAAGAAGCGGCAGCAGACGAGGAGGGCGGTGACTTCTACAATCTGGAAGTCTCGTTCGCCTACCACGCCCAGCCGAGCGGCAAGCGTACATCAGACAAGGCCCGCAATATGCACATGAACTTGGTATTCTACCTGGGGATTAAGGGTCTCTTCGGTGTCCCACTGCCAATTTTCGTCGAGCTTCAGTCGTTAGTCGGTACTGTCCGCCTGCGAATGAACTTGACACCCGAGGCACCCTTCTTGAAGAACCTAACATTCACCCTGATGGGTGTTCCCCAGGTCACGGCCGGCTGCGTTCCCATGTCTGAGAAGGCGCCCAACCTTCTTAACCTCCCGCTGATCAGCAATTTTGTTAACTACGCAATTAAAGCAGCGGCGAGCATGTACGTTGCTCCTAAGTCCATGTCCATTGACATGAGGGCTATTCTGCAGGGCGACTCAATCCAAAAGAATACCGAAGCCCTCGGTGTGCTCTGGATTCGCATCCACCGCGCAAAGGGTCTCAGCAAGCAGGATCGACGCGGCTCCAAGCACGGTGGCAGCGACCCATACATCACACTCGCATTCTCGAAATACGGAAAGCCGATGTACTGCACTCGCGTCATCACCGATGATCTCAACCCCATCTGGGAGGAGACTGCTGCTCTTCTCGTTAGCCCCGAGTTGATCAAGGCGAACGAGAACCTGAGTGTCGAACTTTGGGACTCTGATAGGCATACCGCGGATGATATCGTTGGCAAGGTCGAGCTCTCCATGCAAAAGATGATTCAGCACCCTGGCAAAATGTACCCTCAAGTCTCGAAGCTGGCGGGTATGGATGCGGACAGCGAGATGCCTGGCGAGCTGCACTGGGAGGTCGGCTACTTTGGTAAGCCCAAGTTCAGGCCTGAGCTGAGGACAGACGGCAAGAACAAGTCTCTCCCAGACCAGCTCAAGGACGACCCCAGCCTTCAGGATGAGAAAGGTGTAATCAACTCAGACGACGACGATGCGGTCATGCACACTCCTCCGGACCCGCTCTGGCCTAGTGGTGTATGCAGCATTATCGTCCACCAGATTGTCAACCTCGAACTTGAGAACGTCAAGGGTACCGCGGGCAGTAGGAATGGCCGCGAGTACGAGCCCGCTAAGCCTTACGGCGAGGCCACCGAGGAGACTGGCGGCGATCTTCCTACCTCATACTGTACTATTCTGTACAACGATCAGCTGGTTTACCGCACCCGCGCCAAGGCAGTCTCCTCTCAACCCATCTTCAACGCTGGAACGGAGCGCTTTGTTCGCGACTGGCGCTCGGCTATCATCACTGTTACAGTCCGCGACTCGCGCAACCGCGAGCACGATCCCATCCTTGGTGTTGTACCCCTCAAGCTCTCTGACATCCTCGAGACCTCTTCGCAAGTCACTCGCTGGTACCCTCTTGATGGTGGTATTGGTTTCGGTCGCGTTCGCATCTCACTTCTGTTCCGCAGCATCGAGACACGCCTGCCTCCCCAGATGCTCGGTTGGGACGTTGGTACATTCGAGTTCAGATCTCACAATATCCTGATGACTGGCTACAACCACTCCCCCAAGCTCAAGCTCCGAACAGGTGGCAGCACAGGCAAGATCAGCCGCGCCCACGCGCATAAGCTGCCTGAGGGCGACGGCTACTACTTCGATATGGAGAAGCATGACGGCCGCGACAACGTTCGCCTGCCTGTGAAGCATCGCTACAGATCCCCTATCGTCTTCGAGTTCCACACAGCCGGCAAGCGCAAGGCAGACGCCTACGCTGTCATTTGGCTACAGCACTTCATCGACAACGAGGATGCCGACATCAACATCCCTATCTGGCAAACACAACACCCTCAGCGTCTCACACAGAACTACATCACCGAAGACAACTGTGCGCAGGAGCCTGGCCTTGAGGACCTCAAAGAGGTCGGTCGCTTGCAATTCCGTGCGCGCTTCAAGGCCGGCACAGACGAGTCCCATCAATCTTTCGTCGTCGACAATGATTCACGCGAGACGTACGAGACCTGGGAAGCATGTCTTACTGAAGGCGTGCGCACCCGCAAGGTCGACAAGGAACTGCCTGAGCGCGTACAGCAGCTCCACGAAGAGTCCCTCACCGCAGGTCGCGACATCCTCAAGAACGCTGACGAGGAGGAGAAAAAGAAGTGGCTCGCAAAGGACGGCAAGGACTGGTCTGGCGCCTTCGGCGAAGATCCCAAAGCCTACATGGATACCAAGGGCCGCAAGCGCCGCGAGCCCGGCGTCGAAGAACCTTTGCACGACCGCTTCCACCCGTCCTCCGACGAAGACCACGACGACGACTCCGACAACGACTCCACATCGAGCTCAGATCTGGGCGTCGAAGACGCAATGACCGCCGGCAACGCATCTGCCATGCCTGGCGGGCCCAGCGGCGGCGACCAGTCGAAGCAGGACGGCGGCATCAAGCACCAGGCGACCGACCTGTCACCCGACGGTACAGCAGGCCGTCCGAGCCAGAGCACGGCACGCACATGGGAGACATCGGACTCAAACGGCAGTCAGTCGAACAGCAGCATCAACAAGCAGAACAAGCGGACCGAGGAGCGCAAGCACCGCGGATTGATGCAGTGGAAGCCCGCGAGGAATATTGTTTTCGCCAAGGACCAGAGCAAGATTGGCATCAAGAAGTTGACTAAGAAAGTGACGGGCGGCTTGGAGGGCCGACAGCCTGGCGTTGAGACTGGTAAGTCTACGCTCCCGACTCTGATAACGGAACGAAATGCTTACTATGACTGCAGAAACTGGAAACTAAACGACTCTCCTGCATACCATAACCGAGGTTCAGCAAGGCGTTATGGTGCAGATCCATTTTGTGGAAGTCAAATGACTACGATGATTTCATTTTGTGATAACGATAGCGTGCAGGCGAAAAGGCAATAAGTGGTTTGGAAATAGTAATTGTATCACAGAAGCTACAGCATGTAGGACTTACTTCAACGTCTCCGACACGTTAGCATGACGACCCACAATGTGTTTCGGTGCGAGCCTGGGCTTCAGCTCTGCTCGACGGCTTGTTCTCGGCAAAGACTGATATCACGTTCGTATAGTGTCACGCATGCACACTTACCTGGCTGTCGAATTCACCAACGATATCAGGCGGACTATCACGTAGCACTCGAGCACTTCGTATCGCCCCTTCTCGGCTCCCGACACAATCGGCATACCGTGTGTGCCTTCGATGCCACCGTGGAACCACACCGAATTTGCACTGTGCCGCATAGCTCCGCACCAAGTTATTCCACCGCCTTCTCGAAGAGGTTTACAGTCCGCAATGTCCTTTAGGAATCAATTGTCTCATCCTACCGTGTGAGACATAATCAGCCAGCCGCGTGCAAGGATTCCTGGTCCCAATAGCTTGGTGGCCCGAGCTTCGAGGCTTGCTCGATGAAAGAACTTGAACATCTCATGCCATCCATCAAACGCGTCATACATGAGCACTGCCTGAGTGCCATACGCACGCGGAGATTCTCCGATGTAGACGTACTAGCCCTATTCCACGGTTTGTCGTCTCGTCTCGTCCACTCCCTTTCGTCCTTAATCCGGCAGCCTGGTAACTAAGTCCAGCCTTATGCGCTAGTGAGGCGCTTAAAGCGGCACAGCTGACAGACGTCGTCGGACCGAATCACAACGAGGCATTACCAGAAGCGAGCCTGAGGATCAGTCGATGCGTCTCGCAGGCTTCGAATGTGTTCAACGCGTTTCTGGCTGAGACCCGCTGTGCCGCGCGCCTAGGAGTGGACTTTTGTCTGTGGGCTGAGCGGAGGATCACCACATGCAGCCAGAACATTCGGAATCCGGAAGACATGGATTCGCGGTCATCCCGAGTCGTGCCTCTTGAGGCGCGGTCTTCATCTTGATGGCCTCAGGTACGAGTACAAACACAACTCAATCTATGTCCAGCCCTATTAGTCACTGGCGTACAGACGCGGAGCTCTTCTGATGCAGGAACGAAGCTGCGAGAAGAAGGTGTAGCGACCCGCTGGGTTTGAACACCAGCCCGTTCGTTGCTACCGTACATGTCCGAGCATCGCGAGCTCAACGGACATCGAGCCATGTAGGAGGATCGGGGTGTACGTTTGAGAAGCCGTGCAAAAAGGACCGTGTATGATACGGCCGAGAACGAGTCTGTGTAGCCGATGTGCAGTGTGCAGCAAAGCATGCATGCTGCAAATCGCAATGCCATTCGAATTGGACGCGCATGCATCGCAATTCAGTCAGCTACTTCGGCCATATCGTTAGAAGGTTTACTTTCAGATCACTGGTTGGATGTCTTGCACCGGTCTGGAACATGCAACTGTGACGACCATCTTCTGCGATACGGAGATCGCGAATCTCAGCTCAGCATGCAGGTGACGATGCGAACGATGCTTCGCAGTCACCGATATGGGGTGTTCGCCATTACTGTCGAGGGCGGCTTGCGGAGCGTTCATGCCTTGCAAGGCTCGTGTCACGGTATGTGCCCTGGTGGACGCTGTTGACGCTATGTTATCGATTACCGTACTGGGATCCCCATAATGACCAATGTTCTGATCAAGAACGCGTTCGCTGCCCATCCATGTGAACAGACTCGACCATGAGTCGTGGGCGTCCGCGCCTCACTGTTGCGAACAGACGAGGAACGGATTGCAGGACGCTTCGTGCGTCGTCGTTACGCGATGTTGAGCTGGACAAGTGCATGCTGCGCAGAAGCTGTCCTTCTCAAGAACTGTTTGAGAGCACTGCCGAATATCAGCACATTCGTGGCTGTACACGGCGTCTGATAGACCCTCAGTTTTAGCCTTTTTGTGGCTTCGAGGTCATGCCGGTCGCGGATGAGGGCGCGCGTTTCACTGGTAGTTCATACTGCTGGTCGGGCCGAGGGTGCGGTCTTCTGCACGACAGGTTTGAGACAGAAACGCTATCATGTCTGGGAGGTCGTTGAAAGCCGAGAGTGATGTGCGAACAACAAGGTGGTCTGATCGGTACGAAAACGTTAATGGATGGATGCCGAGCGGGTGATGCAGGAGTCGTACCGCGATAGACGCACTGCTCGTGTCTATGGATAGAATTCATGTGGCAACGTAGACCTCAGAAGCGGTATTTGCTGCACTGATTGTCCCACGCGCCGATGTGCTGCGGCGTGTGCTCAGTGTTACTCAAGTCTCAAAGTAGCTAACATGAGTGCCAAGTTTGCAGTGGTGAGAGTGCAGGGATGGATGCATCTTCGAGCAGCTTCTGGTGCCTTCAGTCGTGCAGTGGGCGTTGGGTGTGATCAGCTGAGTGACAGTGGCGCTCATCTTGCAGCGTAGAGAACAGGTGATGAATGACGCATGCGGGACGGATACAGGAGCCGTCCGTTGTGGCATGTACGCTCTGTAGAGATAAGCCAGGAGTGCGAAGAGTGAGGTTTATGCAGGGTAGGGTGTAGATAGACGGGAACATTCAGCCCGCTGATGAATGTTGCGTCGGAGTCAGCGCTCGCGTTCCTGGATGGGGAGAGGAGGGAAGGCTGCGCCGCAGCACTGGTAACGGCATAGGCATGACACGCGTTAATGCCTGTGGTTGCCCATCAGGTAGCATCTTCTGCGAGTATGTTATAGCGGCAGGCGCAATCCATCAGTCAGTGCGTCCTTCCCGTCGACGCCGGCTGTTCGCGCCATTTGCTTAGCTCCAGCGCTGCTTTTGATGTTATCAGGATTCTGCTTGCGACTTCGTGGAAACAGTGGACAAATTAGCAGCCATACCATCGATAGCGTACCAAGATACGCCTACGATCTTCATTTGTCTATCTAGATTTGGCAAATGGTTGGTGGAAGTGTAGAGTCGAATGGTTCCACGTATAATGATGATTTTCGTAGAGAGCGGTGAGCTATGAAGAAAAATCTAAAATATGAGAAGAAGTCTAGCAGGCCGCACGGGTGACTAGAGCTGTCCATCACACGTGCAGTGCTACTCTAAGGTGTCAAGGGAACACATATTCCAGAAACCGTTCCACATTGCCGCCAGTCCCGAACGAATAAGCACTTCAGCTCGCTTAGAAACTCTCTAAATCCTCTCAATTCCTGCGGCATCTTCCATTCTTCTGCATCCTTCGCATCCTTTCAACGGGCATCCCAGTACTCGACTGCTGAGCTCGACAAGACGCGATGCCGTCACTGTTTGAGATGACTCTCTCGTACGAAGTCGCCGAGACTCGGTATGTTTCTCAGCGCCGCGGGCGAGGTTCGCACTGGTGCGAAGGTTAGTGGGATGCTGGCCCACGGTACTGGGAATAGCTGAAATCATACCTGGCATGAAGCACACAGAGCATCAGCAGTATCGACTAAGTGATACTCTCTGGGATGCCCTTCTCTCCATGCATTCCTGCAAGGAAACTTGCCGTATGCACCACCAGACGCTCCCGTTGCTCTCCCAGCGGATGGCTGTTGGGGGCTTTGCTGGGACGAAGACATGATAGTTGGAGATGTTGATGTCGGTCGTATGGTGCCGATATTTCAAAGGTTATTGTATCGTCTAGTAGAAAAGGAACGAAGAGATTTGTGCGGGGTTGCGATGACTTGTTCTGCCACGATGATGTCTGCTGGTCTTATATTGGCAACAGATTCCATGCTGCCTGGGTGAAAGTCGAGTGTCTCAGTGCCGCAATAACGCAACGACACTCTGAGGCAGATGGCCCCCATATGAGAAGGGACGGTCCGGAGTCAGCGTACGGCATGGTCACTCTTGTGCAAAAGGCAATGGTCGATGTGCGCCACACGCCTCATGACGGGCACGGGGAGCAACGCCACGCGAAACCCCACAAGGTCAAAGCAGCGGCACTGCACCGACGATCCTCTTTCTGTCACCGAGACATGACTTTTCGGACGATCAAAGTTGGAAGGTGAGCTCCGTTCGCTCCAGCGCGTGGTACTTTGGGGTCATTGCTCATTCATCTGCAGGGGTCTTGTCGCTTAGCCTTACGGTGATTTGATCCTTCGAAAGGCGCCTTCACTCAAGCACCAACCCTTGACTGATCTGGGTCAAGGTCGCAGGCTTTAGTAGGGAAAGCGAGACATTCAGTTACTCACTTCGACGTGGTTGGCCAATGACTTCATTCAAGAAGTACAGATCGCAACCCAACGGCTCCTGCGTGTCATGCTAGGCGGCTTTGACAGCACCCCTCGTACTCTAACTCGGCTTTGTTTCCGCGCCTTCCCACCTGGCACAATCTTGTGGATAACATGAAGCACTGAAACACCTGACGGGATTGGGTATTGTAACCTTGGAAAAAAATTATTCTCCGAAAATGTCCACAACACTGCCTCCTCCACGGGTACCGAACGCCTGACCCAGGGCAGGGTTCGCACTCGCTGTCGCAGCTCACTTCGACATTGTACCAGACTCAACACAGCTGAGTGTCTTGCCGTAAGCTGCCACTCACTAACTACCGTCAGTCTTCAAGCATCACACGACCTCCCTCGTCGGCATCGAAGAAGGCATCTTCAGCCTCACTGCTTTCTGCAGCGCAGAACCTCTGACCTCTCAGTATCTCGTTAGCCTTCCAGGCAGCGATGGTCTCAGCGTGCAGCCTTGTCAGCCCTTCGACAACCCCTCCTACCTCCTCACCACCGACCTTGACCTGACATCTCCAACCTTTGCCCATACTCGACGGCAAGTCACCAGAATTGTGCCCACGGCGCAATGGCATGCGAACATATTCGACGCTACGATCGATAGCTAGATGGCCTAGTCGCTCCTTCGGATGTAGGCAGTCCACGTCGTCGCGCAGGATGCGCTCCAGGTGGTCGAGGATGCCTAAGTGCCGTACAAATGCCTCGCAGGCAGACAAGTTGCCCTGACTGTCGACATAGATCGCACCTATGACGCTTTCAACGATGTCTGATAAAAGCTTTGGTGCGTTGATTAGGGCCAGTAGGTGCCAGGGAAACTCTGCGTCGTGACTTAGTGCGAGGATGAGTCGCTGCCGAACCTCTGCGTGCTGCTGCAACGACAGGTCCCGCATTGTAATGATTTGAGGACTTCCAGATCGTAGGTACTGCCATAACGCTCTTCGGTGGATCTCTGGTTCTAGAGTCGACTTGCTTATTGTCTCTTCCGCGACCGTCGTCTCGAACATAGTGAACGCGAGGAATGCTGCATTGACCATTGCCGTCTGTATGGCATGCATCTTCGGGTGGGACAATGGCGGAGTGTGCGCGTACAAATGTGTTGTGACAATATAGTCAAGCACGGCATCACCGAAGAACTCCAGCCTGTCGTAGCTGCAATTGACATTAGGCCCCGTGTAAGAAGCATGCGTCAGGGCCTCTAGAAGCAACATCTTTTTTCGGAAGGTATACCCGATGAGCTGTTCCAAGACGTCGAACTGTGTGACAGCAAGATCCGTTGGTGCCGCCTCATACAAGATGACGTTAGCTTCAGGTATCAGTGACCAATGCTCGAGCGGTAGCAGCGTCTGTACGCAGACAAAGGCCTTCGGTAATCCGCCATGAACGTACCCTACGCCTATGAGCGATTCCACGATGTCGGCAAGCAACTTCGATGACTTCAGTGTCTTCTCTGGCTGCGTAGTAGCTACGAGCACATTTTCCCAATATCTGGGAGACCATTTCACTCCTGTGAAGCGTTTGGTGGTGACGAACTTGTCAAGTCCGGCTGTCAGGGTAGCGCGAGCGAGGAAACCATTGCTCACGATGTGACCTTTCTTGACGGTCAGGTAGCTTGCTGGCCAAGTTGGATTTTTCGCCATTAGATGGAGACTGGAGATGAACTTCAGTATACAATCTCCCAAGTATTCGAGGCGCTGGTAGTTACTCTCATCGTCGGCGGATGATGCCGTGAGTGCCCTTACTACAAGTGGCAGATGGTCAGGCTCAAGTCCGGTAGGACTAAGCAACGTCGTCCGTAGAGTGTCTGCAATCATACCGACCTCCAGTTTGTGTAGAACGGATGGCAGTAGAAGCGCGATAACCGAGTAAGAAGCCGGCAGATTGTCTACTACACAATTTGGAGCTTCAAGCACCTCAAATTTTGTGTATGCATCATTTGCATTGCTATCCGTCACGAGAGGATGCAAAAAATCCCGACGTTTTGGTACACGCATGGCTTGGAGGCATGTATCTGATGGCTGCGTCCCTGACTGCGTCCCTGACTGCGTCCCTGACTGAGTGTCTTCATTCGTCTGCAGGATATACTTCCGATTATCGCCGACCTGTGAGACAAGACCCCAGTCAGTTGAGATGTGCTTGGTCCTCTCCAGTAGTGTCAGGGCTGACTGGCTGCCGCTGGTGGCTTTATCCCACCTCACAAGTTTCGTCGAGTTAAGACTCTGGCCAGATCTGTCACAGGGTGCTAGCAACCACAAGAAGTCATGTCTTTCTTCCTGCATCCTGCCCGCATACATAGTCAGAAGGATCTTTCGAGTTATGGAACGTAGTGTGATAAGATCTTCCGCCTTCACACTGGCTGCCGATTCGTTGGTTGTCGTAACCGTGTAGACTTTGCTCTTATTCCAGTATAGTCGAATGTCGTCTAGAAATGGGATAGGGGTGACAGTGATGAGTCTGACGTATAGGGGTTCCTGACCAGGCGTGTGGAACTTGATGAGTGTTTGGAAGTATTCCCGCGGCTTGCGCTGCCACTCTTGTGCAACCAAAAGCCACGGATCAAGTGTCGATGAGGCGGGGACCATGGAAGGTGTGTTGTCGGGTACATGAGATCCTAACACCATCTTGTCTGATTCTTGTCGCAAAGGTAACAAGTTGTCGCTAACCAAGCCGGCGAGGTACAGAGCCTTGTAGGCTTCGAATGCTGCATCTTTTCTGGCCATCTTCTCTGTTCGCCACCATTTTAAGCCCCTGGCCGTGCGAACCGCACGGTCAACCGAGATAGGTAGTGTGACTTCGGCAGTAATTCCAAGGTCGTATTCGATGAATCTGAATTGTGGGCGTGGGTCAACGTATGGACCAGAACCAAGAAGTGAGCAAAATTGAGTAAGATGCGACAATGCATCATCCAATGTCAGACGGGCGCCGGTAGCCTTGACCTCAAACACCCTTGATCCTTCTTCCTCATCTTTCTCATTTTCCACTGCTAGTTTACTCTGCCGCATGTCATTGAGGTAAGCTTCCTTCATCTCCTGCTCGAGAGCTTCCCAGGACTCAGGAGCGCGCCCGCGTCCTACCTCAGGCATGAAGATGAAGTACTTTGATTCTTGCATTCTGGCTCTTCCGCGACGCTGAACAAAGCTCTTGAGATTCTTCGGGCGTTCGAAACACACCACCAGGTGGCAGCTGGACACATCGATTCCCTCCTCTAGAACGCTCGTTGCAAGTATCAAATTGGTTGTGCCTGCTCGGAAGTCATCTAGTGTGGCCTTCTGGTTTCTTGTTTCAGGTAGATTAGCGACCATCTGCTTGCGCTTACTGGATCCTGATGTTCCCAGAAAGGTACCCACACGTAATAAGTCTCTGGTACGCGGATGTACGGCCAGGGTTTCAGCCATGACAGCCAACCAAGCTCGTTGCTCGACGAAGACCAAGCCTGTAAATTCAGGCGTGTCTTGAGCCTGGTTAACGAGAACCTCGATCAGACTTTCGACCTTTTGGGATATTCGACCAACGTCGAGTGAAGGCCCAAGCACGACCTCTTGGAAAGGAAGTTTTCTCAAGATGGTCAACAAGTGCTGCTTCTCATCATTCGACCAACCCGGTAGCTGCTCCGCATCGCAAACAGTCTTCTCAAACTTCGCCATGCATTGGTGTAGATACCATTCAGTCGCAGACGGTCCGAGTTCGAGCGCCATGTCTTGCGCCTTCTTCGTTAATGTCCTGAGTTGCTCTGTGCAGTAGGTTTTCTGATTGACGAACAGTTTCTGCAACTGCGTAGAAACGTCGACCCCGTCTTCCTGTTTTCGAAGAAGGTCTTTCGTATACGGGTCTTCCATCAGATCGTACTCTCTGTAGATACAGGCAAGGGCGCTAATCAATGAAGATTGCTGCTGGGCTTCTACCTGGTAGTCGACCCTGATTAGCTCAGGTTGATGGACATGCCGTGTCAGTTCCGAGCGACTCTTTCTTGGTGTCTTTGTCATTGCATATAAGTTACGCTCGATCTGCCTCCAGATCTGTTAGCATAATCCCTACTCAAAAGCAAATGAAACTCACTCCAACGAGTCTGTTGTGGCATCTGCCTTCATGACTGGGCTTGCACTCAGACCGAGGACCTTAGGAAGGCATGTATCCCCTTTTCGTGCTCTGGGGACGTAGAAATTCGACATGATGCGATTGGCCGGATGATTGAGTGTGCAATGATGAGCTAAGTCTCGGTCAGTCGCCGTTGTATACCTCCAGGCGTGGCAAGTCGAGCGTACCTTCATCGAAGATCAACAGAGCTAGGTCATCCATCTTCACAAACGCATGTGCGAGGGCATCGTATAAAACCTGATGCGTAGACAAGATAATGCGAATATTGCGCAATACCGAGTCCCACACACTCTGTTCTGTCCAATGATCGATGTCGTCTTGGCCAGAGAGAACGAGGACATTGTAACTCGGAAGGAGGTGGCTGAAGACTTGGCTCTGCTGCTCGCACAAGGTGACTGTAGGCGCAAGGAACCACACGCGCTTTGCAGAGTCGTGTCAGAATTCGCATGGTTTTCACGCAAGAGTCTCACAGGCATACCTTGGACGGCTCGCATGTTTCAAGTTCAGCTCGAGTCCGCTCCACTGCTCCGGTCGCTGTTAGCTTTCTTGATCTACCTGTGACAGATGCACGAACATGTGCGTTTTGCCGCTGCCTGTGTCCATCACAACGATGACATTCTGGTGGAGGCTTTCTTCGACCATTTCAGCCTGATATGAGCGTAGGGGGAGCGGCTGTGTTTCAACTGAGGTCGCACCGGTTGGTACAACCGCCTCGGTCTTCATTGCGGCAGCCATCGTTGCATGAGAAGATTGATTGCCAGATCAAGTCATGTTTTGTGGATGAAGCGAATGAAGAGGTAAAGTGCACCTGCGCAGGTTGGCGTTTACCGCTAGCTCTTGATTGGTCGGACCCACAATGAACGAAGCAGGCACGCCTGTGCGTCAATACAGGAAGGTTTAAACTAATCAAAGAACTGAGTGATCACAAGGTGGTTGCCTGAGGGTGCAAAAAATTACAGTGTCATAGTTTTCGTAAATGCTGCATCGCTCGTGTCTATGGTCTTTGCGAATCATCATCTGCGCCAGCCCAGATCACTGTGCGATAGCGCCAAAGAGGTTCAAGGTCGCAACTCCAGCTTAAAGACCCTGGTTCTCTACAGGTTCGTAAGGTAGTCCTCGACCTCAGAGGGGCTTAGCTTCCTGAAGCGGGGACCGACCGCTCCCTCGACACCCTCGACACCAAGTAGCCTCTCCTCTGGGGGCCCAACGATGCCGATCTCGACAGTGTCGCCGTTCATCTCTCCTTCTATCGTCTCCTTCAGCGTAAGGAGGGCGATGTGAATAGCATCCTCCAGCTCCAGACCATCTGTGTAACGCTTCTCGAGGAAGGTCTTTGCGCTCGTTGCGCTCTTGCCGATTGCTGTTGCCTTCCAAGGAAAGTAGCTGCCACTGGGATCGACTTGGTACAGACTTGGCCCACCCTTCAAGATGCCGCCAGTCTTGCCGCTGACCTTCTTCTTCTCTTCGCTGGTCTGCTCCTCGCTCTTGCCCTCAGCCTCAGGTTCGATGCCATCGTCCCACCCAGCGATGAGCAAGCTGACACCGTACGGCCTGACACCACCAGACTGTGTTGCCTCCTGCATCACCCGTGCCACATCCTGCACTAATATCCTCGTGGGTGGGTACTCGTTGTAGATGCGCTTGTATTCGGTGTGCGAGACCTTGCGGGCCTTGTCGACGAGAACGCGGTAGTCTGGACCCATGCCAGAGTAGACCATACCAATGTTTGGCGTTACCAGACTGACCTTCGATGACGATGCGGAGTCGATGAGGGGTGACGATGACTTCTTCTCGGTCGCGAGCACAATGCCGTTTGTGGCTGGAAGCAGCATCAGTTTTCGAATCCATAAATACTGATTATGGACGTACCTTTGATTCCCAGCGAGGTGACACCCTGGTTGACAGCATTGAGTGCATACTCTGTGATATAGTCAGTGCCTTTGTCACAGCAATAGCTCACAGCTCTGGCAATTAAGAGGCGCGCATACCAATTTGTACCAGCTTTCCACTGTCATCATATTAGTAAACGAACCAAGAGCCACCGCGGCGAGGAGCTGTCTTTACCTGGGTGAGAAGGTGGTGAGCGAGAACGAATATCTGTCGGCCATGGTGATGTGATTGAAGCAGGTGCGAAGATCGGCGGAGAGTCAGGGTTTGGAGGGAGGGCAGACAGCCGTTGCGGGGTGCGAGATGGACGTGAGTTTGGAGACGTGAAGCTAGGCAATCGATGAGACGCGGCGGCGGAGAGCACGCATGGACCGGGCGAGCTGCACGTGACGCCTGCCAAGCGCGCTCGGGCCGCTCCAGCCTTTCGAACAATCTTCATTCGATGCCGTTCCCTCTACTTCCTCTGCCACCGTGTCTCTCTGTGACACTTACATATCTAGAACACTGCGTCGGCTCCGGGTCCGGTCTGAGGCGCTTGCGTTGGCCGATGCCACCCCCGCGGTTACCTGATTGATCCTACTTGCAACATCGTCTTTGCGCCCATGTTTCCTCACCGGGCTTTATTGGTAAGCGTATGATTGCCGTCTTCGGGCAAGAAGCCTCTTCATTATTGTACAGTCATTCAAGCAATGTCCTCCTCATCCGGCTTTCAAGCTATGCCCGGCTGGTACTGGCCGGACGACGTACCTAAGGACGAGCCCTCATCTGGTGCAACCTCGTCGACACCAGAACCTGAACCTACAGGTACCTCGGCTCCACAAGGGTCCTCACAGAGAAGCCAGGGCACACGCCCAAGGCGTACCCACTGGCCACCTCGGCAGTGCAGAATCTGCCTAGAAGTTGTTCAGCCTACCTTTAATGTCCCTTCCGAGAATCTCCCAGGTTTCCTGCAGTCATCTCACCCCAGTGTGGTTTACGAAGATGAAGGCGGCCATTTGATTAGACCCTGTCTATGCAAAGGCTCTTCGAAGTATGTTCACGATCAGTGTCTGCAAGCCTGGCGCCATGCCGATCCCAGTTACGGACGCAGGAATTACTGGCAGTGTCCAACCTGTGGCTTCAAGTATCGCCTTGCGCGACTTGGAGCAGGTCGTTTCGTTGGTAGCATTAGTAAGTCATGGCAAGCGGAGTACCCAAATACAACATACTGACTGCTTCGCAGCTGCCCAAATTATGCTCACCGTTCTGATCATGACGTCGATGGTGTTCATCCTCGGATTTTTCGCTGATCCCATTCTGAACCTGTACTTCGACCCGTGGAGCACGCTTATGCCTTGGACGAGTTACAGCCGAAGCAACTACTTTTACGAACCAGAAGACAAATTAGACTCCTGGACTGAGCACTTTGCCAAAGGTTTCGCAGGAATGGGAGTTCTCGGCTTCCTGAAAGTCATTGTCACCAGCCCGCTCTCTTACTTTCGGATCGGTGGTGGTCGAGGACGAGCGACCGGCCGCGATCGATACGAGCAAGTCAGCTGGATAATCATTTTGATTGGCGTAGGAACGTTCCTAGCAGTACGTATTCATCTTCGCCTTGTCTACTCCTCTTGCTAACAGAAAAGGCTATCTACAAGGGTGTCCGTGTTTGGAGCCGCCGCACGCTCGAAAGAGCTGGCGAGCGTGTGATGGACGTTCAAGGCGACGATGATGGCGATGACGAGTAGTGTGTGTTACCGAATACACGATGATTCCGCTCAGCTCCACTTCAGAGTCAATGATCCTTGTGATCCGCACCTTCTTAAAGTGCCACGGGGTATCTGCCCAGTACCGTGTCATTTAGTCTACGTGCGAAGATTAGACAGCCCGCGACCTCCATATCGACCAGCGCGTCTTGTGCGGTCGGCCCTTGGAACGTGGCGCTACTACCTTTGGCAACTTCTTTAGTTCAGGTTTGCTCATTATGCGCTGAAGCTCTTGTAGCGACTCGCGAGCAATCGTTGTTCTTCGAACATTCGATGTGGCTTGAATGTGAGGGTGTCAGTGGAACATTTCATCGTTTATTTGTACTCTTCAGCGCTAATGTGACATCAAGGGTGCTCTACAAACCATCATATACATCTCTCATACATCACATACCATTGCTAGAGCTCTCAATCTCCACCTCCGACCTCGACCAAGATCTTGACCTGGTTGTCCTTGTCGTGGATCAATGACTTGAATCCTTTCTCCTCCACCTCTGTCAACTTGATCCTCTGCGTGATCATCTCGTGCGGCTTCATCCTTCCCGATGACAACGCATCGATCACCTCCTGGAAGTCGCCGACCTCGTACGTCGCAATGCCCATGTACATTCTCTCCTTGAAGTTGAAGTCGTTGGGCGTGATCGTGCAAGGCTTCTCCCAGATGGCGATGTTCAGAATGCAGCCACGGGGCCTTGTAGCATGCACAGCCTGATCCAGCGCTGCCTGGACACCCGCGCAGTCGTACACGATATGCACGCCCTTCCCATCGCTCAGCTCTTTGCATCGCTTGGGAACATCCTCCTTGGTCGGATCGATGATATGATCCGCGCCAAACCTCTTCGCAAACTCCTGTCTCTTGCGACTCACCTCCGACACAATAACCCTATCACACCCCTTCGCCTTCAGCGCCAGGATCGTCGAGATGCCAATCGGCCCCCCGCCCAGGATCAACACGACATCGCCTTTCTTGAAAGGACTGACTTTCACTGCATGCCACCCCACCGCCAGCGGCTCGACCAGCGCCCCAATCTCCAGTGGCACGTTGTCCGGCAGATGGTACAGCGTCGACGTCGGCACGACGATATGGTCTGCCAGCCCGCCGCCCCAGCCTGACAGCCCTACGAAGCCGTTGCTCCAGCAGCAGTTGTGCAGGCCTTCTTTGCACGCAGAGCATGTCCCGTCGTAGATGATGGGTTGCACGACGACGCGATCGCCTTTCTTGTAGTCTGTCACGTCGGGGGCGACCTCTTCGACGACGCCGCTGAATTCGTGACCGAAGGTTAGCGGTACCGTTTCGCCGGTTATAGGGTGGGGTGTTGTTGGGCAGAGGTTGGGGCCGCCCAGGTATTCGTGTAGGTCTTCTGGTGTTAGCAGGACTGGAGAGGACGTGTGGGGTTTATCGAGGTTTACCACTGCCGCAGATTCCCACCCATGCAGGCTTGATCTTGACCTGGCCGGGCTTCACGTCCGGGATGGGGATTTCTTCGTAGCGCAGGTCGTGTTTGCCGTGGAATCGCACCGCGTTCATGCTGCCGTTCGCCATATCGACTGCAATTCGATTGAATAGTACACTGAATAGGCTGAGGGATTAACAGATGCTCAAGTATACTTTGCGTCGTCAAGCCAGCTCTCGCGACCCTTCTCACGAGCTCTCGGGGCCGCCGCCATCTTAACCCTCACGCCATCCGGTTACACTCACAGCCCGCTCTGAACCACTGTGGCTCCGCGAAGCTGCGATTCGCTGTTCACGACGAGATACAAGGCGCGTGTTCACCCCTTCCATCATGAAGATATCGCGGTATACCCGTTTGGGCAATCCTAAAGCCGATCACCCCGCATTGTAGAACGGGCTGTGGGGCTGATCGCGGGGTACTGCGCCGAACCGCTGTTGTGCCAGGGCGCTGTTGGGGGCTTTCCGAGGAGACCAGGTAGACGGCTGGTGGTGCGTGTGGGGATTCGGAATTGGTGAAAGTGTGACGTCATCGTCGTTTCTGTCTACAGAGATGTGTCTGTGCGAAAGTGAGAAATTGAACAAATCATTTAACGATTGTGAGTTGTACTCTGCCATGCTGCGAAGCGACTAGACACATCGTGATCGATTGTAGTGGTTTTTTGTTGAAGTACATTTCATATCTTGATGGATGGTCATGCCATCGTCAGTGAGAGGGCAGGTACTTCCCTGCCCATAGAGCGACAGAACCACGATTAGGCCCGGACTCGAAACCAAAGACTCTGTATTCCTTGGTGGCATGGATTTCGATGTTGCTGTAGAACCAGGTGCAGCTTAAGTAGGAGACTGACAGCTTGTGGAGACGTTAACAGCCGCCTGGGTCTCGTATACCCATCCAACGACCAAAAGCCAACCAATGCCTTTCTCGCCACCTTTTCAGTAGTCGAGAGACTCACGATGCTGCAAAGATATCAGTTCCATATATTGCTCACAGGGCGCATGCTTACAAGCCAAGTGCGGTTCCCTCATCATCCAATTGCGCAGCGAAAATTCGCCATTCGTACGGCAGTGATGATAGAGAAGTTCTTCAAGCTACCCACAAAGTCTTCTAGAATATCGACTCGCTAGAACATCGCAATAGGGTCAACATTGTCAGACCTAGAAGGATATATCGCGGTAGATAGCATGCATCTGCCTCGTCCGGAGCATGGCACTGCTTCGTCTAGACAAATTGCTTCTCAGAGTGCAGTCACCACCATCTGCACCGAGCAATAAACTTCATACTTTGGATATTTCCATTGGTAGTCGGTGGTACTGCAGTCTCGTCCAGCGTGCGCGCACCGTATACCATAGGGACACTGTTGCGACTTCTTCGGCATAGTTCTTCACTGTGGACTGACGTACCTGGGGAGCGCCGGTGGGCATTGCTGGCGTGCGAAAAGTGATCTGTAGCCGGTCGGGTCAACTACTGGGTCGATGTTCTGTTTTCCGAATATCATATTATGCTTGTGCAGAACTCTCTCACCGGAACGCAGTTCGAATGGCACTGTGAATTGGCGAATAGTGGTAAGTGTGATAATTTGCTCCAAGAGCCGCTAAATCTTCCAGTATTCTACAAGCTCCTCTATCAGAATGGCGTCTCCTGCGAACACATGGTTCACAAAGGCCAACCGCGCTCAACTCGATCGTTGCCCGTCCTCAGCTTGTCTCCGTGTCGTAATGTGTGTTGAAGTTCGATCCAAAGCCGCGCGCTTAGTCGCGGAACTTCCTATTCTCGTTCTCGCCGAAGAGGGTGACCCTGATGGAGGGGAGGGCATCAGACTCGAGCAGCCTCAGGCGCTCCTCGAGGGTGTTGTTGATGTCAATGCGGCCGCCGGTACCAACGATGAAAGCTCCGCCAGATCTTTGACCAATTAGCATGCTTCTCAAGTTTTACATAAGTAATGGACGTACGACTCAGACGGCAGCGGGTCGCTCTCGTCGATTGTGATGGACACTTCCTTGTTGACCTTGGACTTGTACTCCTTCTGTGCCTCCTCGATGGCCTGCTTGGCAATGTCGTTGTCTGCCTTCCTGACCTTGACCTGCAGCTTGTCCTCGTTAAGGGCGTATGCGCCCTCCAGGATCAGGTTCTTCAGGACACCCTGGTACTTCTTCTTGTCCTTGGTCACGTCGCCCAGCTTCTTCCCTGCATCCTCAAACAGGCGGTCGAGCAGCTCCTGGCGGGCGGACAGAATGCGTATTCTACTCTTGTTGGAGACGGTGGAGCGTGTGATCTGCTGGGACATGCTGGCCTGCTTGAACTTCTTCTCGTAGGACGAGTCGATGGAGGAGGTCTCTTGGCGCACGAGCTTGGACTTTTCGATTGCGAACTCCTCGTCGGCCTTGAGGCGGATCTCGTTGGCCTTCTCCATGGCCTCCTGGCGGATGAAGGCCGTCATCTTCTTGAGCTCGCCGGCGACCTGCCATGGGGGGAGTTGTTAGCTGGTGCGGTTGACGTAGGTTGGTGGGGAGCTTTGCAGGGCTGCGCTGGCGGGGAGCTGCGTACCTGGTCGTCGGAGAGGGCGTGTACTTGCGACATGGCGGGCGACGTGTGGGGGGTATCGACCGGTGGTAGAGAGAGTCGTGAGGTGGTGCTGCGCTGCGCTGATGGGCGATGTCGACGGGAAGCTTGGAAGATTGACGTTCAAGCCACGGGCACGGAGCAGGTACGATGATGCACCTCGCAACAACTAGGCGCTGAAAGGGGTCTAGGCTTCATGTCTACGGAACATCGAGACCATGGGATTGCAAGCGTTTCGCATGCATGATGGGTGCGCGCTTCTTACACACGCATACAAGACACCACTGCAGTGCCTGTATTTGAGGAAACACTCTGTTGCGCCATCCGCCCTTGTCCAGCCCACTGCAACACGCTCGGCGGTCCCTCTCTCGTGCACTACTGACCACCTGCGTGACGTCTGGTGATTGGTCACCGCCGAACACGCCTTGCGCAGACACACCGCACAGCACCAGACACAGCATGCACCCGCTGTCGAGGTAGCAGAGGCCGGTGCAGTGACTGCAACCCTTATCCAAACCATGGTGGAGCTCTCGCCCGGCGCCAGCGTTGCTGTAAGTGATCCCTGCGTCGCATGATGCTGCAGCCCCAGTGGATGCGCCGAGGAGCTCACAGTGCACGCGCAGCTCGGAGTGATCGTGGGCCTCCTCTCCACCAGCGTCCAGAGCATCGGCCTGACGCTGCAGCGAAAATCCCACCTGCTCGAGGAAGAGAAGGAAGACGACTATGACCGCCGCCCGCCCTACAAGCGCCGGCGCTGGCAGCTGGGCATGCTCATGTTCATCGTGGCGAACGTCGTAGGCAGCACCATCCAGATCACCACCCTGCCGCTGCCCGTCCTCTCCACCCTGCAGGCGTCCGGCCTCGTCTTCAACTCGATATGCGCCTCCATCATCCTCCACGAGCCCTTCACGCGCTACTCCTTCGTCGGCACCTTGCTCGTCGCTGTCGGCGCCCTCCTCATAGCCCTCTTCGGCGCCATCGCTGAGCCCTCGCACAATTTAGACCAGTTGCTGGCATTATTGGGCAGACACCACTTCATCGTGTGGATGGTCATGACTGGCGTTGTCGTCGTCATGCTGCTGGTCGCCAATTGGGTCCTTCAACGCATCTACCCCCGCGCAACTCCGCGCCTGCGCCTGGTCCGAGGCATGTTCTACGGATGCGTAAGCGGCATTCTCTCGGCGCACTCGCTACTCATAGCGAAGAGCGCAGTCGAGCTGCTGGTCCGCACCATTGTCGACCGCCACAACCAGTTCGACCGCTGGCAGTCTTGGATGATTCTGATAGGACTGGTCGTCTTTGCCCTGACGCAATTGTACTATATGCACTGTGGGTTGAAGCTGGTCAGCACGAGCGTGCTCTACCCTCTTGTGTTCTGCATTTACAACATCATCGCTATCATTGACGGCCTGATCTACTTCCACCAGAGCGAACGCCTTTCGAGCTTGCATGCCGGTCTCATCGCGATGGGCACTATTATACTCCTGGCAGGCGTGGTCTGCCTCAGCTGGAGACTGGAGGAGAATGAAGAAGACATCACGTCGCCTGTATCGACAAAGCACCCAGGACACGTACCAATGCCACAGTCTGCGCTCGAGCCTGGTTTGGGCCTCTTGCATGCACAACCATTCGAAGAGCCAGACGATCCTCTGGATATCGAAGCAGCCCCACCAGGACTCCACGGAGCCGCCACCGAACAAGCAAAACGTAAATCAGTTGACGAAAGAACGCCACTATTAGCACGAGCTGGCACTGGACCGGCATACACCGTTGCATCGCGGGCGAAACAGACTCCCAGGCTAGACACGAACACTCACAGCCCTCGAGCGAGCCCAAGACCCCAGAGAAGACGAAGGATGACAATATCCGAGGAGACAAGCGAGATCTGGAATGAGCTAAATGACAGAGACTCACTTCCCTCGCCGAATCTTCGTCGATCTGTAGAATCAGATCGCAGACCAAGAGCCGGAACACTCCCCAGGCAGAGACAAAACACACAGTCAGCCTGGTTAGACCAGATGCGCAGACGCTCATGGTTCGATGGCATCAGTGCAGGCTCGCAGCGCAGTCACAGTGCGTCACAAGGCAAGAAGCGCTCAGACAGCTCGTCTGCGTTGCTCGACCATCCTGATCCAGAAGACGACGACCACTCTGACTCAGATCTGGTTGCACATAGGAGTGGGACATGGGGGTTTGGGGGAGGTACACGCAGCAGTAAACGTGAAGGACCTGGTGACTGGCTGAAGCTGCGCTGGTGGAGGAAGAGACTGCAAGGCGAGACTGATGACGAGCATGAAGATACAAGGAGTAGAGGTGCATGATGTTCGGATATGATCCAAAAATTTGAATAGAAGCATCATCCATACATTCGAAAGAGCCACTCGCAGTCATTCCAACTCGAACGTCTTGAGCTAGGCTTGTAACGCTACTTTGGGATGACGAAGTCAACTTGTATTGCATGCCTTAGGAAAACATTGGTCAAAACTGTATTCATCTGCATTGAAGCACTCTTGTACACAAGCTGCACACGACGCGCGTTACTATCACCATGGCTGCAGCACCAACCCTGGTAAAGAAAAGCTCGATGAATATGCGAGCGTTTTAACTGGAAAGTCACTGCCCCACATCAGGATGCAATTGAATCCGTCACAGGTTTACAGCCGTTGGATACGAGGTGTACACTGCCACGATGGAAGACCCATGGTGGGACATAAATAGAGCCAACACCAATCCCGAACAAGGCTATGAACACTAACCACACCACGCTAGCCTCATTGGAGACTTGATCTACAGCAAGCACGACCACAGCTGCATCCTTCCAGCACCACATAAGCAGCGCAGCAAGCCGACCTAAACTCCGAGCGCCCGTTGCACGATGGTAAGCTGAGCCCTGTGTCATTGGCTGGATGGCTTCATGGCATGCAGGCAAGCGATGATAGCTGCAGTAAGGCCTCCACTGCGTGCTGCGGCTGAGCGTGTGCGAGTGTGAGATCTGAGTGAGGTCACTTAAGTGCATGACACTCCTCTCATACTCGCCTTCTTCTCTTCTCTTTTCTCTTTCCTTGCTGCTTGTGTCACGTGGCATTGTGTGCTTGTCGAATCATTATGGCGAAATGGGTTCGCAGACAGCCTCAAGGATCCCAGTGCGAAACCAATGAACAAGCACTTAGCTGCGAGAGCTCAGGTGAGATATCACAACGTACAGAAACAACAACGCAGAGTTCTGCGACGGGGGTCTTCGCATCTCCCACAGTCGCCACCGAGAATACCGAAACATCAGTGACGATGACCAGAGCCAACCACGACGGCAGCGTATGGGCTAGCTCATATATGGATGTCTCGTCACATGAAGCTACTGCAGATCTTACGACGGGTGTGGTCACAACTTCAGCCAGGACAACACCTTGGTCGACTTTCACAGAGCCACCGGAAGCTCAATCAGCAAGCCGGAGTGGCAATGACGGCGGCGTTAGTAAGGGCGCAGTTGCCGGTATCGCAATCGGCACGTGTATTGTTGGTGCTGCCATCGCATTCATCGCGGCATGGCTACTATTCAAGAGGCGCGACAAGAAGTTCATGCAGAAGACATGCCCATCAGGATATCCCATCTACGCCGACTCTTCGCCCGAGCTGGTCATGGCACAGAAGAGTGCGGTGAACGGCATTCCATATGTTCAAGTCTCGCAGGCCCAGATGCGCACTCCAGTTCCAGTCCCAGCACGTGCTCCAGTCGCCTCTCCACACGCTGTGAATGACGCTTTGACCGGTATCCTTCCACCTGCAGCCACTGAGCACGATGTCAGCACCCGGATCTCAGCATTGTTTGCAGAGTTCAAAAGACACATCGACACATTTTACCGCGGCGTCCACGCCAGTATCACGCCGAGCATGGATTCTGACTTGGCATCTTTCGGCAAAGACGTGGACATGGTTGAGCTGCTGCAGAACTGCTCCCATCCAACGGTAGCGCTGAAGCACGCGCTTACTGCCTTCGTGTTGAGCATCACAGAATCGAAGCGGGATGAAAACAAGCAGACACTGTGGCCCTCCGAGCTCACAAACTTCATCAAGCCCCGAGATTCCGGTAAGTCCTTCACACTTCCCTGTAGCCATGCGTGCTGATCGTACCGCAGACTCCGCCCAACTTGCAGCAGCACAGGCCCTCCATCGCCGCCTAACAGTCCACATTTACGCCCAACATAACGCCCTCTCTCCTGCGAACCGGTCGCAATCCCGCCTCTCGAATCTTTCTGCCCTGTCGCTGACGCGCAACACTTTTTCGGCTATTCGTGAAGCGGCTGAGCACTTCTCACTTACTTTCTTCCCGTGGGCGAACCCTGTGTTTGGTGACCAGGAGAGGGAGAGTGATCTCGCGGGCATTGTAACGGAAGCACTGGAGACGAGGATTTGGTTGGTTGGGCAAACCGGGGAATGGGACTTTGAGTGGGAGGTCCCGGGTAGGGGTGCGGTGGTTGTTAGTCCGAGTCTGGTTGTGAGGGAGGAGAGGAGGGGGCCGAGGAGGGTGGTGCTTGATCAGAGTGTTGTTGGTGTTTAATGTGCAGATGGCATGCGTGTAGTAATGAATAGTAATATTATCAGACTTGTAATCTCGGGTCAATGGAGACGCAAATATAGCTACAATTACAAGGAGTGTATGCGACATTCCGGTTGTCTCCGTAGTAGTCAAAATGTAGTTCACTCGTCCTGTTGGGCGCGGGGTCAGGACGAGACCAGACTGAATATCAAAAGCTCAATCTGGACATGAAATTTCAATCCAGCAGTCTAGATAAGCGATACCTACTGAATATAATTGCTGACTGGGTCGTTTTTAGCAGCCATCCCTGGTAAGACTAGTGCACTTGGCAAGGGGAAGTGTAAAGGTGCCCAACACCCATACTGCCTACTTTGTTCGCAATTTTCATCGTGGCGCGCTCTTTAACACATCCAACGCTTTACAATGCTTTACTAATATCCTAGATTTTATACCTCAGACTCGTGATTGATTGCGCGACAGGGAGGGCAGCCCGACCAACCCGAGACACAGTCGGTAGAGGGTCGCCAACTCGATCATTAGGTCACGCACTGTGGCAACCGATCGAATAGGACAATGGCTGAAGTTTTTTTATAGAACATGTACAGAGATACATTGTGCACAAACACCTTCTGACAATGAAAAGCGTTATAACCGGAAAATTTCCTCGTTTCCCCTACATCCCACAAACACAAGCATTATGGTGACCTACAGCTACATACCCCCAGAGTATAAGACGAATAACAAGAAATCTTCGTCAGCATCATCAAATCCACTTCTTTCACGGCAAACAACTGCGTTCGAGTACAAGGAGCCATATATTCCGTATCGAGACACCAGTCCCGCAGGTAAGTCAATTTTCGGCCAGGCACCATCTTGGAAGTACGAACCATTGCCGTCGCTTCCATGCGAAGGAACAAAGTGCTCGTATATGTTCGAGTCTGAGGCAGCTGCCAAGAAAGGTAGAACTGCGAAGGCTGTAAAGAAGCTTTCGAAGAAGCTCACCTCTACCGTGCCGACGAAATGACTCCACGCTTTGTATTGACATCGCGTTTGTCTTGCCCTTGGTACTACCTTATGTTCGCAATCTCCCTTTCACCTCATCTCAGCGGCACCCACGTGGGCTTTGTGAGTGGTCGTTATTACACTGCTTTTCACCATACCCTCCTGATAGGAGCCCGTGATGTATATACACAATTTTCTCGCACCTGCACAGGTCGCTGGCCCTATCTTTCTCACCTACTGTACCTTGAGGACTACAACAAGCCAAATTACTTTGATCGTCTCCGTCACAACATTATGTCCTCGTCCACAACCACTTCTCCCGCTCAAGACGCCTCCTTTCGCCGACCAATGGCCAACAGCATGCCGCGGCGCGTCTCCTTCGGCGCCGTACCCACGCTTGAGCGCCCACAGCCCTTGCTCACATCATCGAAGACAGTCTCGCGCGCCTCGTCAGAGATCTCCGAGCTGCGCTGTAAGCTGTGTGATTTCGCTGCTGTGGAGTCTCTGACTGACTCCATGCCAGTTGAGAAGACAAATTCGATCTCCGCTTTGGACAAGAAGAAGGAGGCGCAAAAGGCGAAGCTGTACAAGCAGAAGCTAAAGGGTGTCGCCGAGGTGGTGGGGTGGCTCTGGAATAAGGTCAAGGATGGGGACCTGAAGAATGATTGAGGTGGTGACGAGATGGGGTTCGGCGTATTCAATGTGTTTGTAAGACATGTGTGAAGAGAGGGGAACATGTTCAATTTGTTGGGCCCTGGTTACTTACTGTTCCCTGATGCTATGTCAAGTACTGACCGCCTTGAAACGCCGTGCTAATTTTGCAGTTTGCTTAACTCCCGGAGCGGGTTCCCATTTACCATTGACCATCCGAGGCTCATACCGAAGGCGTGCCATATTTTGTCTCACCCTAGTCTCTTGTCCACTCCTCGGTAGTGGGTGCATCCATTACAACATTTCCAGGCAGACCTGTGCCAATTGTCGCACGGCCCTCCTCGAGCGCACGTCGAGTCTCCGGGCTTGGCGGGGCGGCATCGTCGTCTTCTTCCTGGACGCGGTCTGAGTAGCGGTTGGTGTCTGGAAGATAGTTAATGCGGCGTCGTTCGCCAGTGTTGCCGTGCTCTTCGCGGGCGATGAAGTCTGACACCTGCTCTGGGGCGATCTTGTGCAGCCAGGACTCGCGTTGAGTTGGTATAGCGATGATGGCGAACTGCTTTCATGTCAGTATGGTCAACCATATCATACTTGTGACATGCGTACCGCCCAAACCACAACCAGACCCACAACTCCCATTAACAATCCCGCGATGTGCTGTTCGTCAGCCTTCCAAGGTCCAAGGCAGCCCTTCGTGTTTCCGGACAGCTTTTCGCATGCGTCTTGGCTCACGCCTTTGCCTGGGAACGGCCAAGCCATATCATGTGAGCTGGTGAAACCGCAGCAATTGTACTGGTCCTGGATAGCCCTGAGCGAGCTTGAGTCCTTAGCCCTGAACAGCGACTGCCATTGTCGTCGCAGACCACAGTCCAGCTCTGGAGGTGGAGCTGCGTGCGTGCCAAGTAAGGTGATGACCACAGTCGAATAAATAAAGATGATGAAGTTGGCAACGATTATGAAAGGCGGATGCTGAATCTCGCTGTGTTCTAAGTGACTGCGGCGCTCCTTGCAGCGCGTCAGATCGTAGCCACACTCGATTAGAATGCCAGAGATGACAGGGAGAGCGGCCGCGAAGCCGGTGAGAGTGTCAGATATGGGTACCGAGAGGCGGTTGGCGCGGGACGCTGCATAACTGGGAGAGTGAGCTCAAGACCCCGCAGTGCCGCGATCAGCTTACCCTGCTATGGCAGTCGTGAAGACGAGATATACGATGCTGATGAACGTAACGATTTGTTTTCTGGTGTAGCGCGCCATCTTGGCTGTGTATTGTTGCCAGCGATTGCGGGGTACGCGTTGACGTATTGAACGAGGAAAGAACACTATAAACAAGAGAAGAAAAACGATGAGCTTGGACGACGGAGAAGTGAATGAGAACAAGATTTAATTTGGGAAACTTCAGTGTCAATGTTAGTGTCAGTGTCAGCGTCAGCGTCAGTGTTTTGATCAACGACGGGTGTTATCTCGTGCGACTACTCCGCAGGCCGTCGTGCGGGGAATGGACGTCCCTCAGCAACTACCTACCTACGTGCATTAATCGGGAAATCCTCAACGTGTATCACGATAGTAAGGAAATACTACAAGTACATCCCATCCACCTCCCCTGACATGTGCAGAACGTATGCAGGCCGAGGAAGTCCGTGCCAGCTTGATTGGTAAGACAGCAAGTGAAGGAGGCGCCGCAAACACCCCTGCGCGCTGTAAGCTGAGGAGCGAGAGAAGCCTTGTGATCAGCCGAAATCCTTCGTGGATGCAATTGTAACGAATTTGGGCTGCTGCGCATTTGCTAAGAAAGAGAAGTGGTTAGTAGCGTGTCGCACGGTAGGTGAATTAGTGCTCCGCCGCGACGTAGAAGCGAAGCACGCCATCTGGTTGGCTCCTTTACTAACGCACCGTTTTAGCACACAGCGCCGGCTCTTGTCAAAAATGCGTGGATCTCTCGATCGAACTGTCAAAAACGACGTCATGTGGGCATCCAATCGACCTCTTTCTCGAATCCCGAACACTGTAATTCAATTGTAACAGACGGCTATAGGTGCGTTTGCTGCTGTCAAGCCACTCCACTTGCGCCATTGGTCGCGTCCAGCCAACGTGGCTAAGACGCATGGACGACAGAGGAATGCGGGCGTCGCGTGCGGCTTTGTGTTGTCTCAAGGCAAACGTCGCTAGACCACACGATCACAGTCATGAATATGCTAAAAGCAGGGTCTTTAGCCCGCTACCCGCCATCATGCGGGGGTGGCCCGTAGTATATACGCACTGACAGTCCGCCTTAGGTATTTTCTTTTGCTGTTCGCTTCTCCCCCTTTGTTCTCAAACAATCGTTCATGTGGTTGTGGACCGCTGGCTGGTACCTAGGGTAGTACTTGTGCACGATGATGCTCTTTTCACCGCCAAGGTGCGACTCTCGCGTGCCTTCCGCATCTGGACGACAAACAGTTCCTGTTGCCTTCACTTCTCCAGCTCCAGCTGTGTTCTCTTGGCTCGTGGAATCTCTGTCTACATCGCCCTCACCTCGTACTCGCCAACCCACAGACGCGCCTTCCTCTCAACGCAACTCTCACCCACGAACGTCTCCGCAATCGACCCCACTAAGGAACATCAAAGATCAACAAACCTCCCATTCTGACAAGATGTCATTCGACTATGACCATTATCAATGCAGCCCGAGGTCACCTGCGTACGAGCCCATTTTGGGCAGCATCATTGAGACGGCCGAGATTGAAGATGAATCAGGCATCGAGATTGAGGCCAAACTTTCGAGACCCTCACTCATCAAGATCGATTCCGCATCGCACGACGTGCCCGAGGCCTTCATCCCTGACATGTCCATCGGCCCACCAGAACTCGCAACCATGACTGCCAAGGGCAGTGTTATTCAGTTCGCGCGTATGACTACGACCAAAGTCACTTCTGTTCGACGTGTGCTCCGTAAGGTCCTGGAAGCCGACAAGGTCCGCCGTCGCAAGGCTCTCAAGGTCTACCTCAAGGCTCTCACCTTCTTGCGGTACATGCTAAAGGCGCATGACCGCTATGGATCTGCAATGATGACGACTGGTATGTACATGCCGCGGTGAAAGGAGTGCGGTGTAAGAAAAGCGATTTCTGAGATTCGGGCTGGACGACATTTACGGTTATACATGAGCAATTTTGGGTTGCAGCATTGCGCGGCGTTTTATATCCAATGGCAGTTGGTTTACGGGAAGACACAAGACTACGGTCTACTTTTACATTTCTTCGGTTGCAGCGTCTGACAACAGATAGCAATGCCATCCTTCACTTCATGCTAGGTTTTTATGCCGCCTATATGTTGTTCACAAGCAGGATATCGTGTAAGGTGTTAGGATGAGGTTTCCCATGTTTGGTCTCTGACCAACCCATTTTATTTGCGTTTACGGGTACCTGCCTCACGCAACGGTTCGCCTTTGCCATTGGGCTATCTGACTTATCTACCCTACCGCGGCACATCGACCAGGACCAGCCGCGACCACAAAAGACTCTCCAAACTCCTCTCCAAAATCACTGGTGCCCGAAACCCTGGTTGAACGTGCTTTGAGGCTGGCCGCGATGCATGACGTGCGTTGTGCGTTGCTCCTAGCCCAGTGGGATAATTTCCTAGCGGCCCCACCGCAGATGCTAAGGCAGTGGGCCGCTCACCGCAACCTATCCAAGAGTGCAAGCAGATGTATTGCAGCCTGAGGGACCTCATCAGGCATGGAACACTGATTCCGCAATGCTGCGGTGTGCATCTGCCTTGAGGTGTGGAAGCGTGGTGCGCCCAGACAACCAATCATCTTAGCACGGGTAGATTCCCTTGGCCTCCGAACACACGTCACAACCTGGTTCAGAGGCGCACCAGAGAGCCACGATTTGCATCACTCCGCGACCCACCAATCGCTAGCACCCTTGGTTGCTTCTGGCTGCACTCCGACGGCTGTTCTCGCACCTGACCTAGCCCTCCATCTGCACGAATGCCCTAGTCTTCCCGCACCTGCGCTCCGCATTGACGTTCTTTTCTTCTTATTCTGCACCCAGCTGCCACCCTGGACCGCTCTGCAGCCTACCGCGACAGCCCGTCCGAGCAAGCTTTCGAGCTCCACGAATATCCCAGAGAGGAGAGCAGCAACCCAGTACGGGCACCCGAGAGCAAGAGAGAGCGCAAAAGACGGGAGAAGCTCGAGCAGCTTCGGGAAGCCGACGAGATGAAGTTCTCCCACAGCCTGCAATTCAATGCAGTGCCAGACTGGAGCAACCACTACGTCGCCTACAGCAACTTGAAGAAGCAGTATGTCCTGCACGCGATGGAGTGGTGTTTAGCAGCAATGAGAGATGGTGGAGCTGATGAAATATGCGCCTTATAGGATCTACGGCCTTGAGACACAGATCAACCAGAAGAACAGCGCGACCGCCGACGCCGAATCGTCACCTCTATTGAACGGCGCCGCAGACGACCCCGAAAAAGCCTTCACCAACCTTCTCGACGCCGAACTGGAGAAAGTCACGTCTTTCTACCAGCTGAAGGAGGTCGAGATCTACGGAGAGCTGGATGCTCTGATCAACGATGAGGCAGACTATGAGCGCGAACAAGATGAGTTTGACCAGGAGCAGCAAAATGTGCCGCCTGGAAAGCAGACGCGCAGCACCAGCATCTTCAAGCAGATTGGATTCAACCGCCCGCGGGCCACGAGCACAGTAAGCGGTCGATCAACCGGCGACGGCCACGACGAAGACGACGAAGACGACGACGAAGACTCCGATGTCGACGCGAACGAGACATCACGACTGCGACAGAGAAGCGCTGATGGTCAGCGAAGACGTCGACGCACCACAGATGAGAACAACAACTCAGATGGTCTTTCTTCGAAGCGCAGGACAAGTGTGGCTTTCGACGACTACAACGACATGGCATTCTCTGCGCTCTACGACGAGGGCGTCTCCCTCAAGAAGCGAACTGTCAGCGTATACGTCTCGTTATGCGAACTACGATCGTTCATCCAGCTCAACAAGACTGGTTTCGAGAAGGTCCTGAAGAAGTTCGACAAGATCCTAGATCGCAAGCTCAAGAGCCAGTACCTGAACCAATACGTATACCCAGCGTACCCCTTCCAGCAGAGCACCATGGACAGGCTCACGCAAAAGCTGGATCAGGTCGAGCGCGCCTACTCCAAGGTTTGCACCAAGGGCGATGTCGCAGAGGCCAAGCGCGAGCTGAGGTTACACCTGCGCGAGCACGTTGTGTGGGAGCGAAACACAGTCTGGAGGGAGATGATTGGCATCGAGAGGAAAGCGCAAGCGGCGAACATTGGTATCACGCAGACTCTGCTCGGCCGCGACGTCAACGCAGGGCGTGTACGACGACAAGGAGATGAGAACGAGCCAGAAATAAAGGAGGTTATTACACCCATTGGAAGGTACAGATGCCCGCAATGGCTCATCAGCAAGACCTTTTGGACGCTAGTCGCTTGCATAGCAGTGTTCGTTGTCTTGCTGGTGGTGCCAATTATGGAGAAACCCGAGCAGCAAAATTGCCTCGCTATGGTGGTCTTTGTCAGTGCTCTCTGGGCGACTGAGGTATGCATAGCTCTTTTTACTATTCTCATCATGCTACTCTCATCATGCTAACAACTGCAGGCTATTCCGCTCTTCGTAACGTCACTTCTTGTACCCTTCCTCGCCGTTACCCTCGATGTCGTGCGCAGCGATGTTGAGCCGCACAAGAGACTTGGATCTAAGCAAGCGGCTGCATATGTGTTTGCTGCTATGTGGACCCCCGTCATCATGCTCCTTCTCGGTGGCTTTACTATCGCAGCTGCGCTCTCCAAGTACAACATCGCCAAGATGATGGCAACCTTCGTTCTGAGTAAGGCTGGAACGAAGCCGAGGACGGTCCTTCTGACCAACATGTTTGTCGCCATGTTCGCCAGTATGTGGATCAGTAACGTCGCCGCGCCCGTACTGTGCTTCTCGATTATTCAGGTAAGTCTACAACTTGCTGACGTTTTTGCCTCATGCTAACAGATCAGCCCATCCTTCGTAACCTGCCAGCGGACTCGAACATGACCAAGGCGCTGCTTCTTGGTATTGCTCTTGCCTCTAACATCGGTGGCGCTGCGTCGCCCATCGCCTCGCCTCAGAACCTGATCGCCCTCCAGAACATGAACCCTGAGCCATCCTGGGGCCTCTGGTTCTTCATCGCCCTGCCTGTGTGCATCATCTCCATCCTTTTGATCTGGGGTCTTTTGGTCCTTACATTTCAGCCAGGCAAGGGCACGACTATTGTTCCTATCCGACCCATGAAGGACAAGTTCACTGGTGTCCAATGGTTCATCAGCATTGTTACTGTCGTCACTATCGTGCTGTGGTGTGTCAGCCACCAGCTTGAAGACGTTTTTGGTGACATGGGTGTAGTGGCTATCATCCCTCTCGTGCTGTTCTTCGGAACTGGCATTCTCACCAAGGAGGACTTCAACAACTTTTTGTGGACTATCATCATCCTCGCTGCTGGCGGGTTGGCCCTTGGCAAGTCTGTCAACTCTTCAGGCCTCCTCCACACCATCGCTGAGTCCATCACCAGCAGCGTCGAGGGAATGAGTCTGTACGGTGTTCTCGTCGTCTTCTGTAGTCTCATTCTTGTCATTGCTACTTTTATCAGCCATACCGTCGCGGCGCTTATTGTGCTCCCGCTCGTACAGCAGGTCGGTCAGAGTATGCCGGAGCCGCACCCCAACCTGCTTGTCATGGGCGCCGTTCTCATGGCAAGCGGTGCTATGGGTCTGCCTACCAGCGGCTTCCCCAACATGAGTAAGTCACCCTACCCAGTCCAATTATTGCAATCAGTCTGACGTGTCGTAGCCGCCATCATGATGGAAGATCAGCGAACTGGACAACGCTACCTCGACGTCAAACACTTCCTCACCCGCGGTGTGCCCGCATCTATCATCACCTTCATTGTCATCATCACCCTTGGTTACGGTCTCATGCTCGCTGCAGGTTTCTAAGTACGCCACTTCTCGTATTTATTCTGTAAAAACTCTTGCATACTGATTTCATATACTGCATGCGACACCGCGTCGCGGATCCGGCGTTTTACATGACCTTGAATTATGTGCATAAAGGAGGATTTCTCGAGGCGCAAGTCCTACTCAGGCGTCCCATCTTGCCAACAATCGAACATCTGTCAGCCAAGACCACACCAGACTCACATCGTGATACTGTAACCAGTGTTCCAAGGTACCTGCAAGATACTGAGACAATGGCCATGATCACATGCAGTCGTTACATCACTTTGACTGCTGAAATTCATAATATGGCCAGCTTCCTTTACATATCGTGATGGGTCTTGCACAAATTGTACATTGCATGGCGCAGGCTTTGGTTTCTTCAGCTTCCGCCTAGTCAAACTTGCTGAACGAGTGCAAATATACGATACTCTATTACTCAGCGGACGAACATGACAACATGAGGCATGATGTCTTGGTTTTGATCTCGAGATGGGTACAAGAAGAGCTTGAATTTCAGCCTTTAAAACTGCTACACGACAAACAAGCACCGGCTATCATCCAACAGTCTTCCCTAGGCTCAATGTCACCCCGAGGGTCAAACCACTTGCGACTTCATGAACGCCCTTGATCTGACGCGCGGGTATGGAGATGTGATGGCTGAGAAGACTTGTCATGCATGCTCTGGAAAGTAGATTCGGGTTGTTGGTCATCTGCAAGACCAATTAGTGGGAAATTTCACATAGCACTGATGGGCCTGTATTGTGAACGACGCAGGCTGTAGACCAGAAGACCGGATGATCGGCGTGCGCCGCCGAGCCAGCGGCCAAGGCCGGAGAGGTGCCTGTGTTTTTGGTGGTCATGCATCTCCTTCGCTACACGACTGTTATTCATCAGTACATATGCACGCGTACAATCTCGAATGCTGGAGACCCCTTCCAACGAATGCTACGCACCAAGGCGATAGGCAAGGGAACGCTTGTGGCACAGAGGTCTTCGTTACTCGAAGGACATCGTCACCTGTATACCTTGACATCTCATTCATATTTCAGTGAGTTGTGATTGAGATACTGACTTCTATGGGGATCCAAACATTAGCCCACGTCGTTACTTGCTCTGAGTCGATCAAGTCGCTAGTTGAGGAAATTACCCTTTTGACCAAGGGTAAACTCGAAGTTTTGATCAACTCCGTCGGTGGCGGTCACTATCAACCACTCCTGCATCTGGATATCGACAAAGCGAAGCAACTCTTTGATGTAAACGTCTGGGGTTTCGTGGCGACGACCCAAGCGTTCCTCCCTCTGCTGCTTGCTAATGCCGAACCTGGCAAGAAGGGCCGCAAGAGCGTGGTCGTCAACAACACATCGATCTCATCTGTCTTACGCACACCTTACCACTCAGCTTATCCAGCCTCGAAAGTCGCGATGGCCATGTTCAACGACATTCAGCGCGTCGAATTGGAACCCCTGGTCATCAAAGTCGTGGGTCCTTGAAGTCCAATTTCGGCGAGAACAAAAGCAACCCGTACTCACTACCCGACGACTCCCCATATCAGCCAATCAAGGACGAAGTGCTCAAGGTAGTCACAGGCGAGACGACAGAGGCTTATGCGGAGGATCGTAAGGCATGGGCGAAGAATGTGGTCAAGGATCTGATGAAGAACCCTGCTAGCCCACCTTCAGAGATCTGGAGAGGTGGTTCTGCAGGGACGATTCAGTTCAGCACTACCGGTAAGATGGATAGCATTTTGTCCGATTACTTGTCAGATGGGAGCTTCCAGGGGCTTGGAGGTTTAGACAAGTTAGGGAAGCTGCTCGAGGAGAAAAGTAAGGGATCATAGAGTGCTTCATCAACGTGGAGCGGATCTTGCGAATTTCTTTGACAATTTAATTATTGACATGCACCCGCACCCTCTTTTTACAAGTGACAGTGACTTGGTGAGAAAGCTAACACTTGCACCAGTCCGATTCGGTTGGAGATAGTCTCTAAATGGGAATAGCGGGCGAAGTGCGGATGGGCCCGCTGTCTTCCGAAGCAGCTGCAACCCTCGATCTCTTAGCGAAAGTCTGCCCAACACCGCCCAGCAGCGGGTATTTTCGAGTAGACCGGGGAGCGCCTTTTCTTTCATTTCCTGCTAATTGTATCGGAACGGTAGATGGTGCTACTGAGCACAGTCCTTTTCGGAGAAGCCGATATTCTACGCGATGACTACTCAAACGAATACCCCTGAATCAGCCTCAAGCAAAGCAATTGTGATAGATGCGGTTTAGGTCGGTCGCCAAAGTCCTGTTATGGCCAGTGCCTGGGCGAGCGCAGCCTCGCCAGCAACAGCAGATTGATTTGCACCGCACGGTCACCAACTAGGTTTCCTTCATGTCTACTCTAGCGTTCAGCCGCCGGTCGTTTGACTGACGCCGAGCAGTCTGGACTCTGGACTGCGTCCAATTTTCTTCTTAACGGACATAAGCGTAAGCCACCATTAATTCGGGACCTGTGAGGCTTGACAGTACCGAGCTGAGCAATGTCGCGAACTCTGGATAACGTTCCCAGGAGCAGACAGACTCGGGCCTGACTGGAGTATGGGCTTTCCAAAGCTCTCAGGCTATGCGTACCTCTAGCGTTGGAGGAACGTATATAAGTTGAAGTAGTGACCAAGTGGTAATTAACATACACTCTTCCTTTCGACCATCAACAATAGATACTTCCACCGAGAGGTTTGTCATCCAGAATCGATATGGCGCCCGCACTCCTTCACGTGGCAGCACTTGCTCTCCGCACCTCGACCATCGTTCCTTCCTGCCCTGCGTTGCCTTCATGCCCCCAGGACGACCAATGCACATTCAATGCCAATGACAATATCTTCCAAATCAGCTGCGCTACTGACTTCTACGGAGGAGACCTTTTCTTAGCACAGGTGAGCACCTGAAGTACCTCTACGGACCTTAATTCTACGCTGACAAATGTAGACGTCTACGCTGGCCTCATGTATGAAAGCTTGCTCAATGACAAGCAGCTGCGTTGCTGCGAGCTATGTTAGTGGGAATTGTTACATGAAGCAAATGCTGGGAGCTTCTCAACCGAAGTAGGTGATCGTTACTAGAGCTTCCTGGTGGTCTGCTGACTCTACATCAAGCGCAAATGTCATCGGCGTTGCTCTTCTTGAGGCCGCGGCATCGACTCCGTCAACTGAATCTGCCCCTCCGAACTGTCCAGCTCAGTACACATGTCCTGAGAACAATGGCTGCGTCTTTCAGGGCTCTGATAATCGCGCTTTCATCCTAGCCTGTAGCAAGGATTTCTATGGAGGCGACTTCCAGAGTCTCGGAGCATCAAACTTCGAGGCCTGTGCACAGTCCTGTGCAGATAATGCGGACTGTATCGCCGCGTCGTTCGTCGGTGGTAAAGGCTCCGGCGCTTGCTACCTAAAAAGCAGGAACAATGGTGCGAGCACCAATGACAATGTAGATGGTAAGCTTCGATCTGACTTTACTGAAATTGGGAAAGATATTGATACGATGCAGGGATTTCACTTTACACCGGTACCATCTCTTCATCGTCGGCTGTGTCATCGACAAGCGTTTCCTCCACCTCAGTACCTTCGATTGCCTCTTCAACCCCCACGGTATCATCTACAGTAATCACGCCCTCTCCAGTAACGACACTCTCGAGCTCGTCGTCCGTCACTTCATCGTCCACATCGTCCAACGCTACGACGACAACATCAAGCTCTTGCAGTTCTCCGACTCCTATTGCATGCTTTATGCTCACCGGTCACGGCCAGCCGGTAGTGGAAGGCCAGACACTTAACCAAAGGAGTTCCTACACGTCTCCGAATTTCGGCAATGCAGCACAAGACTACATGCCCACTACATATGGCATCTGGCCCGGCGGCTCCGTGAGCGTTGTTAGCACTATCAACAAAGGATGGTACATGAAGTCAAGGGCTGGCGCTGAGGGTATCTCTGAGGGACAGCCTGACTGGTTGATGTTCTACCCAGATCAGGTTACGGGATGGTCGAGGAATGTGTGTAAGATGGACACGGCGACGAAAGGTCTTTCGTGTTGCAACGGCAATCTGTGCAACATGACGATACCTTCGCCATCAAGACTGAGTCCTTCTTGGGGACCGTACGGTCAAGGCCTACCGATTAGGCTCACCTATGATCTAGTTACTTGTCCGTCCATGTGCTAGTCATCCTGAATAGGGGGTGTGACAAGGGCACTGCAGTTACTTTCTTCGAGATGTGAATTATTAGTCATAGTAGTTGTAATTCTCAAAAGAGATTTGAAACACAAAAGACACATTCCTCCTTGGGAACCACATTGAATGCTGGTCGGAAATCTTCCAACGGCATGAGTACACCCCCGTTCTTACGTTTTGTATAGGGTGTTGATTTCTATCTACGTGGATCTAGTGCCAAAAGGTAGCAAATCTGCACCATCCTGCAAATGTATATGTTTCTGGTATGATTTTGGGCCGCAAGATCTGACAGCAGTTCCTTGTTAGTATCCTCGCGTACGCAATGAGATGGCTGATGCCAGGGCACACGTTGAAGAGGTGAAGCGTCGAAACCAGTTGGGACTCATTTAAGATGCTGACTGATAGGGTGCACATGTGAGATACGCGACGTTTGCTGAATGAGTCCAGAACGCTCAAAGCATACTCCTTCGTTTCGACAGCTTGGCGTACTGTCGCTGTGTCCTTGTCTCACCATCCTCCATCTCGTAGTCCGACGGCGAAGCAGCGGAGAGCATACTCGCCGCTGTACTGAAAGGTCGAAGTCGCTCGGCCCCAGCAGGCTGACTGACCTTTGGCGGAGCCTTGTTCTTGGATCCAAACGGCAGTCGTATACTACTGAACGCTGCTGCAACCTTAAAGAGAACCCCATTCCCACCAGGTCTCGCCGCCTGTGGCGTATTACGACCGTGATTATGGTCGTGCGCATGCCCATGCTTTTGTCTGGCCAACAGAGCTGTCTTCTCACCGGGCTCCATGTATAGATGTTCACCTTCGTGGTTGACAAACCAATTGACCATGTATTGTTTGCCTTCAGGCCCTCCACCGCAGCTTCCTGCTAGCGCTTGGCTGGGTGGACTGTTGACCGCCAGTGCAAACAGATTTGGAGGCTCAGAGAAGTCGGTGACGAGGCCGCGGTGGAATATGAAGTAGATGAGGACGAAGATGTTCATGAGAAAGACCAAGATGAGGATGACCATCCATGCTTTGGTAGGGCTGTCGACGCCGCCAGACGCATATTGCTGTGCTACAATCGTTGCGTTGAAATTCTCAGTGTTTGGCTGGGTCAATGACCTTGCACCTTTGGGAAGGTTATACTCCTGCTGAAGGTAAGCTACTTTCCTCGGGCTCGTCGCTTCGTACATGGTGGGAGCCACTTACGGGTTCAAGCACAAAGGGCGCATCGATAAAGCTTTTGAGCAATGTGCAACCAGACAGGACTGCGATGGCCTCGGCCATACTAGGGAGTGACGGATTGAGTTCGACGTGGAGATTCTTGGGATCCGCATTCCGACCACCTTTCGGCACGAGCTGCAACTGCATTAAAAGTCTCGAGTTACTCGCGGCACCATCACTGAGACCTGTGCCGAGCGACAGACTGTTGGACCAGTCAGTCCCAACGTCGCGCCAATTTGCTAGGCCTCGCCGCACCTTTGCGTCGGTACGACTGTTGACGTAAGTCATCTTGCCCTTGGTAACATTCTCTGGCTTCTCGCACTTTGCCTCCATGTTGCCACCGGAACCACCAGCTGTATATGTTGTGCTGCAGTACGGGGTGATGTCAACGTCAATCTTGCAGATTGAGTAAACATCAGTCATGTCGGGTCCCGCATATCCTTCGAGCGGAGCCCCGCCCTGCCCCATTATATATATGGCCGGTCTGCCCCAGGCAAGACTTGTATGGTTGAGGACAGTGTTGAAAGGCAGGGGAAACCTGGAAAATACAGGGGGATAGTCCCGCATTAAGACATGGTCTTGTTTCGTCCACCCGAAGATATCATCCACAGCCGTTTTGTTTGTGGTCGTAGCGCTGTTCATCAGCTGTCCTGATGCCCAAGTTGTTGCGTTGACCACCTCTTCCCCGTTCCATTCAGTATAGACAAGAGGCGCCAACTCGGTCTTATTTAGATTGACACATAGGACGTTCACAACGGGAGATGGTACAGATGCTTCGAGAGTGTAACTGCCTTCCGAGTCCAGCTCCTCTGGTTGGAGGATGTCGTTATTTCTATCGCGTGCTGCTGCAAATACACCGGCGTGTGGCATAGCAAGTGACACGCTGTTGATAACTCTGCCATGCTGTCGAGACAGTTCTGTAGTGTTGACAATATTGACCCATTGCGCTGTGACCGTTGTGTTCTCGTACAATAGCCCAAAGCCTAATGGACGCTTTTCCTGATCCGACGTAACATTGTCAGCTGAAATTCGATTGTCCCAATCTGCCAAGTACTTATGGTAGTTGTAGAAGCCTTGTCCGGCATGTTCGATCTGCGTGCAGGTTGTGCCGGCATAGTTTGGATCGACCTTGGTTCCTATCGGAGTTTGACACATCTCTTTGATATAGGTTATGTTTGCAAAGTCGGTTTTCACGCTTCCAGCCAATAGTCTGGTCTCCGTCCGCCCATGACTGAGCATTGGTTGAACCAGAGCAGTTGCTGCGGGCGCATACAGTGTAGCCAAGATCGCACTCAACAGGCTCAACATGCCTAAGAATGAAAGCCCAGCGTATTTGGCAGTCTCCCAATGCGTAATAAGGGTGCCCGGCTGGACAACCCATCTCCACATACTGAGCTCTGATAGCGTTACGCCTCCACTACGACTGAACGCTCTCCGGCTCAGGACTTGACCCAGAAAGGCGACGAACCCAGTGACGAACGAGAGCTCGATAACTTTGGCTAGGATTGATGTCCAAAGGATCGCGGTAGCAGGTCGCATCTTTGCTCCATCGCTCGTGCTGATGAAGCGTCCATATCGTGGGGCTTTCAGCGCGAGCCCAAGGAAGATGCCGGACAAAACTGTGGACAACACGCAGATGAAGATGATCATTGCATTGAGCCACGAAAACCGCGATTGGTAAAAGTCTCTCCGTGTCTGGCACTCGTGTCCTGGATGGAATCCGTTATTGTCGAACACTGATCTTATGGAAGGTGCGCCGCGCAGCCGCTGTGTGTCTGACGTGTGCATATACTGCTGGAAGTCGGCGGTGCTGGCAGTGGTGTGCAAGTGTCCTGGCATGTCGCGCCGAAACTCCTCATAGCTGCCTGTGTATGGACTGAAGCGGTCGCGCACCAGGTCAGGTGTGGCCTCGGCCGAGTCGTGTGGGAGTCTGCTAAGGAAGGGATCGCTCGTGCCTGGTGGTGACAGTGTGACGTTTGGGCTCCACATGGGAGCACCCGCTTCGCTGCGCACATGAGGCGGTATTGCGGATTCACTACCCAATGTTAGAGAGTCGCCGGCTGCTGCTATTCCCAGCCCACTGCTTCGCTGCCCCCGGAAGCTGTCTGCGATGTCTTCTTCATCTTCCTCCGCGATCGTAGGCGGGGCATGGCGGTCGGCCGCATCGTTGCTCACTCGAGCGTAGCCAGCGCGCGTGGCCGGTGACGACGCTGGTGGCGCTAAGGAGATGCCAAAGGATGGCGAGGTGTTCTCAAAGCCCAGCGTAGGTAATGCAGGTCTGGTGTCAGTGCTGTTGGGGTTGCTGGATGCTTCGCGACGGTGTTCGGCCATTGCTGCCGCGGACATTGCGAGTAGGGCTGTCTGCGACGCGCTTCTGCTGCCACTTGCTGCAGCGCGGTTTCAGCCGTCTTTTGTTTATTGTCAAATCGCAGGTGACAATTCGGCAAAGCTTACGTTCGTGTCAGACTGGGGTTACCCGTACTGTGCGACAACGGTCTGTGATAGTGCGCTGGGCGGGCGACGTCATCGATGAAAAGACTGAGAAAGGCACAGTGAAAGAAGATTCTATAGCAGGATGCGCCCGAGATATCGTCAGTTTGGTGCAGTGCGGCTCCAGCGCTGGATCATCTCAGCCCTGTGCCCCATCGAGGAGGTGCATGTTTAGCTCGCTGCCGCAACGCTTCTAGCCAAGTCGTGGCTGCGCTTTCAGCCCCCAATGAAGTATCAGCAGGCTTGCTTGAGCACAGAGCTGCCCATCACGGTGCCTGCAGCACTGTGGTTGCGTAGCGAGACGACGTATTGTCTCTTTGGCATTCTTTGCGCTGCTCGACGTGGTTGACTGGGCGAGTTTCTGGCGGGATGCAACATCAGGATGCTCGTGCCGCGGTTTGCGGCGCTTGTAGCCTCGCAGTAGGAAACATTCGGCGGCAGTCTGAAATGGCGGGCATTTGCGCCTCATTCATCGCATATCAGCGTTGGCGCGTGGACAGGCTTTAGGCCATACAGGTAGCTGAAACGGGCATGTGGTGGGTGGTGGGGTCATGGCTTGATGAGTAGGCTGAAGCGCCGATGCAAAGCAGCGGAACTCCAGGAGAGAGAGGGTTGTGGCAGAAATGTGTGCGCAGCTACGCCGCACTTGCGACCTCGATTAGGTATGAGATTGGCCGCTGACCCTTTCGAACTGGAAAGAGCCAACCCCAGCTTCCGTCGAGCCAGACTCAACATCGACGACCGTGAGATGGAGCACTTTAATGAGAGTCAAACTCAGTGAGGCTGACTCTGTCTTGAGCCTAGCAGAAAGTTCCTACCGGTACTGGAAACATCGCATTGCTTGAGCATCGACGCCAGTGCAGTGCGTGCCCCCCACCTGCCTCAGACCTCACGGTTGCTGTTCTTCGTCTCTACGACCCTTGTTTTTCCCTCTGAAACCAAGATCCGCGAGCTTCCTGCCTGTGCTTCCCTCTAGCTGATGAGCTCTAACTTATCGAACTTGCCATACTGATCATGCAGACACCCTGAATTGCGTCTGGACCACCTTCCTACCGTCTCTGCACCGGTTCAACAGCTCATTGATCATGTCGGCGTCTAGTCTATCGATAGCCTCGTACCTCAACGGCAGGAAGCTTCCATCTTCCGAACAATACTCCACGCGGTCCCAAAAAGGCCTGGCAGTCTTAGCCTTGATGCGACAGCCCAAGCACGTTACGCGCCTCATACCTAGCCCTCTTGTTTCCGATGATCCTTGATTCGTCAAGAGCTCCACCTGAGAAGCGAAGGCGTGCGAGTCTGCCCTTCTCGTTACAAGAAAGTGCGCTAATGGCGAGATACTGCTCCACAGGAAGATTGATGGTGTCGAAGGCGTATATCAGATCGTCGCCAACAACATTACGTATGCGTTGCAGCACTGCACCATTGCCGCCGTGCCTATCCAAGACATACGTTGCGCCGTAGCTTTGCAGCTCCTCTTCAGAGCCACGAACAACTACGATCTTTGCAATTCCCGCCAGCTTGAGCAACTGAACACCAAATTTTCCGCAATTACTGCCGCCGCCTATAATTATTAGTGCCGTCTCAGCGTGGTTGGAGGCCTTAATTTCGCTGCATTATGGCGCAGAGATGCCGAGACCACTCTCATCGAAGAGAGCGACGAGCGCCGCAGCCGCGTTCGTGGGTAGCATTGTAGCTTCGTGGTCGCTAAAACCCACTGCTGCAGTATCCTCTGCGAATACCCATCCAGATTAGACTGTGAGAATACTCGGTCACCGACTTTGAACTTGCTGACTTCTGGCCCAACGATGGTGACGACTCCAGTTACGTCATTGACGAAGATTGCTGGTAAATTATCTCCGATGAACAGGCCAGTGTCGCGGACTTTTTGGTCGTGAGGATTGAGACCGGCTACCGTCACACGGGTTTGGACTTGCTTGGGTGGGACCTGGCTGTGGGATGGGCCAGTCTAAGGTCGCTACTACGCGTCCGCCAACTTCGGAGACGATGAGAGCTATTCTTATTGGGATATTGACTGGCCGTCTCAAGACATAAAAGATCGCGATTTAGGTAAGCAAGAGCAGGAATGGAGTTCTCATCGCTGGTGCTTGTGGCATCATGGTCTTTCCGCAAGATGAGCTTTCTTTCTTTATGATTTTCTGCTTAGCTTCGAGATGTGAGAAATGAGATTGCTGAGCAGTAAGACGTGATCGTAACATAGGACTGTGTCCTGTGTAGAGCGGCGTTGCGCGATATGGTTTCTAAACTTCATCAGCAATCGTGAAGCGTAACATAATATATGCCTCGACCAACTCTCAGCAGACACCGCAATATTCATAACGAAGCCATGAGATACTGAATGCCAGGTGCGATCGGTACGGGCATTAGAAGACATTGTTGAAAGTGAGTGTGGTGAAGATGCGCAAGTGCCGAAAGTCCGGGACTTTCCCCCGGCTTTACCTACCTACGGTAGCGAGCGCCAGTGCGGGATTAGCGCCGGCATTGTGCCTGGGATTGCCCTTCATCACTTCTTCCATGACTTGTGGTCTTTCATCCCACCGTTGAAATCGCGATACCTCAACATTAGAATCATGTACAAAAGTGTTTTACCGCAAACGAGGCAATAGAAGCAACGAGGTCGGTCCAAGCACGCCGTTCATAAACGTTCCCTATGCACACTGCACCCCAGGTTTTGGCGCCTCACCAATCAGAAATCCCGGGCATTTGACCCGCGCTTAATATACATATTACACGGAACCTCATGGCTTGACTGCTTTTTGCCTCCCAATGCCCGCTTAACCTTTTCGGGCCCGGTGCGTGCTGCTCCGCTCAATCATTGCACACCTTTTCGGAAACCCGAGGAAGCGAAATGGAGAACCCCGTTGTCATTCTTCAGAGCCGTCATCTACTGCAGCGTTTCGAGAGCTGCGATCGACATTACCAGGGTGTAAACACTAAAGTAACCCCACCGCTAGAGTCTGCTCATCTGGCAGTGAAATGAATTTGTTTCAAAATGGGGGGATGTCTCCGTCAAGTTTAGGTCTTGCTCTGATCACAATTATCCTGATCTCCCTATAAATCATGCTGTTTCCCAGCGGTATTTGGGCATCATTCTAAGGTCGAACAACACAACAGCCATGAAGCTTGCAATGATCCTCTCCATCGTGGCCGCAGTGGCGGCGCTACCAGCGGCGAAAGACGACCTTGCTGCTCAGGCACCGTATTCGAAGGCCGATGGCCTCAAGTTCAACATCGATGGTGTCACAAAGTGTAAGTTGATAACTGAAAAGCTAAAATTCTCAACTGACTTTGCTCAGACTATGCCGGCACCAACAGCTACTGGATGCCCTTCCTCACCAACAACAACGATATCAATGTTATAATGGGTCACTTGAAATCCTCAGGGCATAAGGTCCTTCGCGTCTGGGGCTTCAACGATGTGACATCTATCCCCGGCTCAGGCACAGTTTACTTCCAGTCCTTCTCTGGTTCCACCGCAACCATCAACACTGGCGCGAACGGCCTGCAGCGTCTCGATGCCGTTGTCAAGGCAGCTGAGAACAATGGCATCAAGCTCATCATCAACTTCGTGAACAACTGGACCGATTATGGAGGCATGGCAGCCTACTTCTCAGCCTGTGGCGTCAGTAGCAACGCCCAATGGTACCAGTCCACCAAGTGCCAGGCCATGTATCAAGCCTACGTCAAGGCCGTCGTCTCACGCTACCGTACTTCCGCCGGTGTTTTCGCTTGGGAGCTCGCCAACGAACCCCGCTGCAACGGCTGCGCCACCTCAGTCTTGACGAATTGGATCCGCAACTCCTCCAACTACGTCCGCTCTCTCGATTCCGACCACATGGTCGCAATTGGCGACGAGGGCTTTGGTCTCTCTGGTGATGGCTCGTACCCCTACCAGTTTACCGAGGGTCTCGACTTTGCTGCCAATCTCGCCCTTCCCAACATCAACTTCGGTACGTTCCACTTGTATCCCAAGTCTTGGGGCACCACAAACGACTGGGGTAATGCATGGATTACTGCACACGCGGCGGCCTGCAAGAAGGCTAATAAGCCTTGCTTGCTGGAAGAGTATGGTGTCGATACTGCTTCTGATCACTGCCCGGTTGAGAGCCAGTGGCAGACCACAGCTCTGGGCTTGAAGAACGATGGACTGGCTGCGGATTTATTTTGGCAGCTGGGCGACACTGTGCCTAGCACTGGGCAGCAGACGTCTAATGATGGAAATACCATCTACTACAACACTACGGATTGGACGTGTCTGGTTACGGATCACATCAAGAAGATTGGTTGAGTCATGTTTATACTCAGTAGCCAGTCATGAGCATTTTGAGATAGCTGAATTGCATCGCAAAAGCAGTGTGTTTGCAAATGCAAATCTTCTACCGTGCTCAAGCTTGATGAGAGAGACACATAAATGATGTACGCACTTTCCGATGTCTCACGTGCTTGTCCCGCTCATTTCCACATGCTCTCCGCGTAGGCAAAGCGCTTGCTAGCTAGCTTGTATAGGTCAGCCTTTGCTTTCACTAAACGTTCAAATTTGTTCTCGCATAGTACTCAACGGACAATCCGTATCTTCATACTTACTGACAATATTGTGCTCATATGACAGCGTAGTACTAAGTTAGTCGCTAAGTTGGCTGTGCATGACGCGTTGATCGACCTCATTTCATCGATTCTGAGCTGATCGGTCAAGCGAGCACATGCACGTAAACCCAGGTGTGATGTTTCTAACATATGCACGGGTGATACTGGCGGATCTTTGTCAGTAGAAGGCAGTATGCGTGCAGTGATCCTCGTCATTGGAATGATACGGCCGTACCTTCGTACTCGCCTTCCTGTAGGACTTGTATGATTATCCTCGAACAACCGGAGGTGGGGACGGCCTGTAATTAGGTGACGCTCATCGCGACTGACGAGCCGATAGACCTAGTCGTTCAGTTCGGTGCTGTTGGAGGATAGGAAGGCTCTGAGCACATCTACCAACCTGAATGGAGATTTTGTAGCTTGTTGCGCACTTCCGTACCAGTCGTGTCAGTATTGAAACGCCGACTAGGCGCGGCTTTCCCGAGCTATTCGCGAAAGATCCACTCACTCGATAGCTGGTCCCCCTCGCCCGCCCTCTTCACCCAGTCGTTCTAATACCGAATTGGCCTTAGAATAGATATGGCGCCTTCGTACAACTTGGTGATCTCGTGCCTGGGTGCTTGACTGATTAATACAGACTGCACCAATCAAAACCACGAGTGTCCATGATTTTCTCTAACAAAAATTGGCGGAAGCGCCAGGGAACTTATCACAACTTACCCTTGACTTGTATGTTGTTATTGCCGTAATGAATGTAGTCCTGCTTTCTAACTTGCTGATCTAGATACATGACAACGCAATGCCATTAAGCCGTGCAAGGGAATGGCGCGAATAACTGCCTTGTCGTAAAGGCCATGTCTACAATACTGCGCAACAATGTGACCAGAAATGCTGGATGGCATAAGGGAGCATGGAGATCTGTACATCAGCACATGCTCGCCTCGTGAGCAACCAGCCGTAATGTAGTCCTGTAGAGCAGCCGTTCTTGTGTCGCCTTGCGATCGGCCAACTCACGCCACAGCTCCTGCGTCAGTTGTAAATTTGCTGTCAGATCCATCATCCGTGCGCTGATACAATGCCAGTAAATAGAATGGAGAAGAGAGTGTATTTATGCCGGCCATAATTGACCAGAACTGCCAAGCTACCCAAAGCTAAATCAAGTGAGGCGCTGGTTGTATGAATGCAACGCCATCGCTATGCAATACTGCCAATACATCATTTCCTTGTCGTCGCCTGTTCAGTGCAGCCTCTGCCTCTTGCCTGCCGGCTCAGCGCTGATTTCTACAGCTGTGCTCTTGTTTGGCGTCCTCCTGTTCACGGCCGACTTAACTTCATCGACAGTGGCTGACCTCGAATGCTTCTTGTTCGTCTTACCTTTCCTCAGGCTTGTCGGTGCCTCGATAGTGAGTGAGAAGATCTCACGCTCTGGTCTGCCCCGTCCGTTTCGACGTGAGCGGCTAGGCTCATCCTCGCTCTCACTCTCGCCTGTTGTGTCTGTCACAGCCTTGGCTTGTGATCGAGTGGCGCGCTTACTCTCTGGTATGGTGATACCATTGGCAGTCTTGCCAGCCTTGTCCTTCTTCGTATCTTCGTCACCTTGTCCCTCGATAGCTTCTGTGTAATTCCAGATCAAGCTCAGCTCCCCTCTTGCTACCGCGGTAAGCCAGACACTACTGAGCACTCCAGGTACAAGGTACAGGAGTGCAGGCTGTGCATGGTCCCAAATTATCATAACGCCAAGTGTAGCAAGCAAGCCGAGTACATAGCCGACCAGACTGGCCTTAAAGTATGTCTTGGGGAACGTGAATGGCACCTCCGGCTTGTTCTCGTCCTTCTTCCATAACGGCCGCCCGAGCAGTGAGTGTGTCCAGAAGTAATCACTCCAGCGTCCAGCGAGAGGAAAGTACTCTGCCTTTTCAACAGTCTCGACGCCATTTGCTGATGCAAAGCGTACACGCTTCTGGCGACGCAGGTAGAACAGGTATAGATCGAAACGTAGTGATAGACCGATGACAATGCCAGGAAGAACCACATCACCGAGACCAAGCATGGCGTGAGATGGGGCTGAGGTAGGGTCCTGTGGGTCTCCGGGACGAGGAAACATGAGCTTGATGGGTACGTCCAAGGACTTCGCTACTGTAACCATTATAGGCCTGTCAATGTGTTAGCAGCGCACTGGTGAGGAATGTATGCCAAGCTCACGTGTAAAAGACGAAGTAGATGTCGTAAAAGAACAGCGCTCCCAAGATCAGGCTCCCTGTCGCGAACGTCGTAGGGCTCATGAGTTGCAATGCGCCGTACGAGAAACCAAAGCCGAGCAAGTTTGTCAGATACCACGGCTTGTCAACGAAGTTGAAGTACGCCACAACGCAGAGTCCAGTCAGAGCACCAACGATGCCATGTGCTCCAATCTTGAACTTGGCGGCGAGTGCGCGGTGTAGATACAACTTCAGCGACCACTTCTTTGAGGGCATAGCTCGATCGCTCCACGCCACCTTCCTTGGCTTGTTGCCCAACGGCATACTTGCCAAGAACCCAGGGAAGGGAGTGCTGAGCACTTTCCTGCCTTGCGTATTGCCTGCGACGGGTATGGCCTTCTCCTCCTTACCATTGATATGATACAATGTGCCGTTAATAACGTGCCGTCGAGGGTAGATGATCGAGTGACCGATGTCCAGGACGTCTGTAACCAGCTTCGAGACGGAGAATACGCCGAAGATAGCGAAGTAGGCATTGAGGATTTTGTTCAACAGCATTGGGTCGTTCATCCACTTCAGAAGGAAGTACATCCCCGATAGCGCAATACCTGCGGATAACGGCAGCAGAATGGCGTCCTTGGGAGACAGGCCCTCCATATTGTACTCTTCCTCCTCCTCCTCATCGTCGCTTGATTCATCGTCGTCTTCGGTACCTGAGCCCTTGTGGTGTAGAGCACTGCGCTTCTTCTTCTTCGAGGGCTTTGCGGCGGTAGAAGGACGGGAGAGCGAGGCGTGCGCACCAGTGTAAATTGGGAAAAGGGCGGAGGCGATCAGGTGGAAGTACGTTGGCAGCATAGGTCGCGCCAGTGCAAACTCGTAGGCAATGCGCTTGAGGATCTGCGCCACGAGTGTGGACTCGGCGTCCGCCATGATGGCAGGTGCTTGAGGGGGCTGTCGAGGTGTCCTAGCGTAAGAGGTGCAGTGGGACGATCACAGTTGGTGTTTCAGAAAGTACCTATTAGCGGTATCTGGATTTCTCCTAGGACGCTGCTCTATTGAGCGTGTTGTGAAAGCTCGAATGTGTCTGAGTGTGGGGCGTGATGGTTGAAAGAGAGTTATATTTGTGCGAGGCTCGAAGCTGTCAAAGAACACGGTGTCCTATAGCGCGTTCTGGCGAGTCTGATGCGTGGAAGGAAAGCGAAAGTAGACGTGGGTGAAAGAAATAGAGAAAGACCAAGGTATTGAGCGAGCGTGCTTAATGGTATCCCCTGGTGCTGGTCTTGCCAAAAGTTGTGCAAGTGGGGGGAGCTTGCAAACGCAACAAACATGACGTACCCCACTTCCCTGCTGCGCCCTTGCTGCACTTTGAGTTCCTTCCCGCAGCGCGGCGCCCGTTTGCCGATCTGCACTGCAGGGACAAAAGATCTGCGCGCCCGGGCTGTCTGATTATGACAGCCACAACCTTCAAACACAATTCCAGAGTAGTGGTGGCTCAATTGTCCCGTGTTACACGAGGATGGTCGTTATATCGTGCAGCGCAACTTTGTTTGAGCTTCTTTGCCTCTCCATCATGATAGCGCGTGTCAGGGGTCCAGTTAGGTCGTGGTCGACGGCGCCGAGTACGATACGATACGGAGATGAACTAGGTCACGAAGATGGAAACGTGAGAATATAGACTCGATGCGCAATTGTTGCATTTCTGGTTGCATTGCGTGCTGTGTAATCCAAACTACTCTGCCACCGCTGATTGATTGCTGTATACGTTGCCAGCTCTGCCATGATTGCTGACGGCTCCAATATGATACCCTAAGATCGCCTGGACTGGAAGTGCATCGTGTGCGTCGTACACTCATTGTGTAAGGATATCGAACAGTAAGGAAAGAAAGGTCCGGCCCAAGGCCAAAAGAAGTAGCGAGCATCGAAGCTCCGAAACAGCAATCGAAGGTTATAGAAAAACGAAAGAGATTACAAGAAGTATGTTTTCCGTGCGCCCAGCCAGGTAACAAAGAAGAGGAAGGTCAAGACTCCGCTGGTGGTAAGGCCGGCTGCACCACAGGCATCGACTTTGATGTTTTGTAGACCGCAAGAACGCGAACGCTAAAGATAAACGCGGGAATTCAGTATGGCACAGTCGTGGTATTAGGGAACGGCGAGTCAAACTGGTGTTGAGACTCTGCTGGCAGGTACGACGAAGTCGCGCAGCAGGTCAAAGGACATACCGTCGACGTGCACCCTGGTTTGAGACTCGATAAATACATCGTGTACATTTGAGAGTGCAGCACCCTCGAATGGCGAGATCGCCGTCAGCATCTTTCCTTTTATTGGTGTGACTGCAGCAATGATGCGGTCCTTCATATCAGACGGGAAGAGACTGGATATAGGGCGTTTGTATTCGAAGTAAGATGCGGGCGAAGCTGATGACGACGAGATCGAAGGCTCCGAGGAAGACATTAACTGCGGTTGCGACGAGTACGAGGACACGTAGTAGTCGGGGTCGTCATCGTGGGGAGGGGAGTAGGGTCCAGTCATTAGCGCTGGTGCATTGTGAAATTGGAACCCCTTGGCAGTGTGAGGCTCCTCCGAGGGTGTTGATGTGAACAGGAAGGAGTCGTTAGGTCCTGCATAGTACCCTAGCACTGATGGTGTGCTACAATTGCTGGTGGACTTGGATACCGCGGCCTGAGTGTACTGGTAAATCTCTGGGAGCGCAGGCAAATCATCATCCTCTGATTCGTCCGTTGAGCTCCATGCAGAGAAGGCGCTCTGCATCGGTGGCCGAACAGGAGGAATACTGATTACTCTGGGCGCTTCCACTGGCTTCCTCGCGACCTTGTTGGGTGACTGTGGAGGAGTGCGAAGCTGGAAGGAGAAGTCCGGACATGATCGGGGTGAAATCTGGTTAGGTGACGGTGTGTAAGTTGGTATCGACTTGAGCTGTGCCTTGATGAACGATGCGAGGTTGGCAGAGTAGTTTCCCAGTGGGCCCGACGCGCCGTTGCCGGCCGATTCTCCATCCCGGGATGCTGCGACTATTGTCGACGAGCTCTTGTCTGTGGCATCAGAAGGGTGCCTTGAATGATTGACCTTAGCCGTTTGCGGCCTCGATAAGTCATGTTCCTGGTACGAACTATCGAGGTATTTCAGGTGGTCACGGGGGTCGAAAGGTTTATTTCCTCCCATGACTAGCCGGTTTTGGCGGCCGCGTCTCCGGTTACGAACAGCAGCCCTGCCCTCGGCCACCATCAATCTTGCTTCAGAAGTCGAGCATCCCAATGCCTCAACAAAGGGTACAGAATTGCTTCTCTTTCTATGAGCACTGGGTCTAAGGCTTTTGCCCCTCGGGGACGGCGAAGAGTGTCGATGCTCCATTGTATTGATTGTGTGTTGAATTGTTTGTGCTGTGTAATGCTCAGAGTCAGGCATAGGAGTCCAACGTCATCACTTCCGGATCCTGCGGCTGTGATGGCGAGTGGTGAAGTCAGTGACTTTGAGTGAGTGAATTGGCTGTTGAAGAGGTCGATGTGTTCCTGGAAGGCCTGCGGCTGAACAGTGAGAGGATGTGAAGTTGAAGAGGCCGCGAGTGGAGGGAGTGAACAGCAAGATGCTTATGGCTACAAATTCGGTCGGTACAAGCGGATCAGGCTGATAAGAGTGGGCCTTGTCCTTCTTACGAAGCGAAAAATAGAGCGGCACCACAAGCCGACAAGTTCACCTTGGTAGTGCACATGACGTTTACAAGGAGCATGGGCGAGTTCTTACACGGCCTTGGAACGGCGCGAAACCAGGAACGAACTCTTCCACCCCTGAATAGCGTGGGCTCCACCTTGCTGGATACCACTAGTCTCCACCCAGCGTTTCGTCCGTGAGCCAATCAACGGGACCAAGCCACATGCCGCTCTCGTCTGCAGCACCGCTAGGAGTAACGTCGTGGCGATTCTTGGTCGGACTCTTACCGGTGCAACGCTACTACTGGAAAATGTCGTTCGATGCCAAAATACGAGGCCGTGGAGACCCTTGACACTGCCGGCTGCTGCGCTGCTGCGCAAGCGGATCGTATCCTATCGTGTTTGCGATCTTTCACCGTCGCACTGGTGCAGCAAGCGAGGCTGAAGCTAACAGATCATCACGATCGCCGCCATCCTTGCCTTTCTCGCGTGTCTGCCTGAACAGCCCTGTCTGTTACAACCCTGGAGCCCGCCTTGCCTGCTGTGACCGTCTCAAGATCCTCACTTTGACTGGACGGTCTCCTGTCGCAGCTAAGATTGAGGTCAATCGATCAGTGCTTGTCCGCGTGTGCAGGGCCTCACTCCGCGGGCGCACAAGAGGGCCACACAATGCGATGCAACAGTACCTCCGATTGCACGCCGATGAGCGTGTTGCGGCAGGCAGCGGGACCGCCAGCATGCAGAGTCTGCAGCATCAATGAAGCACCGGCACTCGCCATGGGCTCCTGAAGGTTTGTCGGAGACACATTGCCAAATCGAGGCACTGTCACATCTGCTTGAAATGCCTATACAAAGAATCCATCGGTCCGACGACATGGTACCAAGGCGACGGTACCGAGGCTGAGATACGACGACGCCAAACTTCAAACAAAACCGTTGCTATCATTCGACCGAATGCAAGAATTCGCACCTGTAAAACTCTAAAAGCTGACTGCGTGAATGGCCTTGGCGTTACATACCTAGCTGCCGGGACGCTAGCCTGGACGACGAACTCAACGCCATGGCTGGGACGCGTCCTGAACAATAAATCTTGAGACACCTCAGCCTCAGCACTTGCCTGTACCTCAGAGTGAGACCGATTCGCAACCTTGTTATGAGCCCAACAAACCCTCCTTTGCTATGCGCCGGCTGTGATGCGGACTCACTCGCCTGGTGGCCTCCCTTCACTGGCCAAACAGTGGGCAAAGTGGACTGATGCCGCCGCTTGGGTTGGCATGACAGCTCCGCTGACTCCTGACCGCGAGTGCCTAAACGATTGCCGCAACAATGCCATGCCTGACATCATCGCAAACCTGCGGGTAAGGCGAAACACCCCACGAAAGAGCGCATTCGACGCGCAGTCTGGGGGTAGCAACCTATTGTACGAGACACAAATGCCGACTGTCAAACTTTGTCGCTCCTTCTGCCGGAAAAGGCTACAACGTTGACTGCAAAGCTCTAGGTAACTTCGTAAGCAGTGGCTTCCTGCGTTACGGTCATCTCCATGTGTTTCACCGGCCTCAGTCGCAGGCGCGTTGCTGGTCGCCACGGACACTTCCATCGATCGATCCCGCAGTCCTGCTGTGCCTCAACAACAACAACAATGATCTATTGTGGTTTCAACCCACCTTTTTGGCCTTTTCACAGCATCTTCCGCCATGCGAGCGGTTGCTTCATCGTAGGGCATACATGTTCCGTTACAGCATATCCACTTGTATTCAATGTTGATCGGAGCAAACATCGCCGGTGTCACGATACTCACCGTACCACTCATCGTGTTTCTTGCAGCGCGCTTTGCAGCAAAGAGAATCAAGGGTTTATCATGGTCGCTGGATGATGCGCTGCTAGTCCTTGCTTTAGTAAGGCTACAGTGCACGCATCTGGTGGAGTATTCTCACTCACTCTAGGTCTTCCTGTACATAGTCGTGGCAGTCTTCATCGTCTGCAAGTCTTACTTAGCGGCTGCTCGTCAAATCATGGGCTGACTCAGCAAAGCAATGACAGTTGGGCACGTAGGTTAGCATATGCGGACAGCGACGGTGGAGATATGCCGGCCTTTGGATCACAACTAGGAGCTGCCGATACAATCAGGTCACTACTGCTTCAACATTGAGCCTTTCATGACAACTACCGCAGCAATGGGAGTTGGCTTGGACATTGTTAACTGGCTGACGCCGCATGATATAGTTTGGGGTCTGCAGCTGCCCTCCGCTCACAAGCTTGCGATTACGGTGTCTTCGCCTTTAGCATAATTTCCTGGGATCATTCGATCCTGAACCATTTCCCATAATGACGTGAGGTAGGACCATCATGGTAGGCGCGTTTCGCATTGCAGACACGCTGCACGTTTCGTTCAATGGCGATTTGACCTACGGCATAGGCACGAACTTGCTTTGAGCGCTCGCTCAAATGATCACGGGAATCACTGTCGCTTGCTTACCCTGCCTGCCTCCAGCTTTCGGGAAGGTCGCATCAGCACGCGCTGCCGTAAAAAGACTTTGAGCGACACACAAAACGAGCAAGGCGGTGGCCTGCCACGAATATCAAGGCAAACCCCGATATTTGTCACAACAAGAATCGAGGTTGGAAATGTCATGCTTTCAACCGAGCGTTCGGTACCCTTGCACGACGGGCACCAAGAATCTCAGGCCCCGACATTCGAGGTAGTGTGTCCACTTACATTGCTACAACAGCAAGGGCTACTCCATCGCGATGATCCTCCTCGAACTGTCGGCTGATGTTATCTCAGAGTTTAGGGTACAAAGGCAGCACGTGCTGGAACAGACGCCTTTTTCTGATCTGGTTAGGCGCTGACATGCTCCGATGTGGCCAGCCTGAGAACATCCTCCTTCGACATTCTAGTTGCGCATCTTTCCAATTCCAGCATTTCTCACATTTTCGTGCAGTCTTCTGTGACGATAAAGCTGGACCAGCCCCCTGCTGCCAGCTGTACCACACGCTTCGTTCTTATAGCTACAACCTCCCCGAATTCTTCTTTAAACTCAACTGACCTGCCAATGCCCAGCTGACCTTCGGCTCCACAGCCGGAGGTGAACACCGCTTGCTCGCCAGTCTCATCCTTTGCTGCAACGAGGACATGACCGTACCCTACGGCAACATCATATGCTGATGCGTCTCTCCCATCGATGTGTATGTTCAAGCACTTCACGTCTTCACCCTGCAAATTATCACCCCAGATGGCAGTTTCCTTGCTCACCGAAGCATCGGTGTTGTAGTCCAGTCTATGCAACACTCCCAAATCCCCGTCTGTGCCCGGATTTGACTGGCCCCAAAGAAACAACTCTCCATCTTCACTGATCGCTGCAGTTATGTAGCCACCAGATGCTATCTTCGTCATGCGCAATTCTACCAGGTAGGGCACAGGGTCGAAGGTCAACGCTCCTGTGTACGGACGACCTAAGGTGGAAGGGTAGCGCGGGTCAGTTGTACGTGTGTAGAGTTGGCCAGATTGTGAAAGGGCTGTCGCTGTCGTTGCGTTGACCACGAGTTGGGTTGGCATGATGTCGGCCACATGGTGAATTGACTCGCTCGTTGCATAGCGACTGCCGAGATATTTGAGATGCGGCATAGTGGCGATGTTGCCATGAGCGCTCGCCTCTCTGATTTCATGTGTGCATGGAGGCAGAGAAACAAGCACCGAATCGTCTCTGCACACCCTGATCTCCCCGACTGGTGACGCGAGAAAATCCCATGTTCCGATGTCCTGCTCAAATCCAGTTTGTTCAGCTGGCGTACTGAAAATCCTGAGCCGCCGATTACAGATATAGCCGCGTACCCCATCATGCATTGTGCTGCCGAAGAAAGTCAGACGACATGTTGGGTCTGCGAGTGCCTGATTGATTATGGAATGCGGAGAAGCGAAGTCGTCCTGCTGAGCGGGGCTGAGACTTGTGCCGCTGTAGATTATGGTGCGGACTTCAGAGGTATTGGTGGTCATGTAAATTAGATCACACCATGAGGACCATAGGATCTTGATCTCTTCGCTTGTGGCGATTACTTTTGGAGTGAGGGCTTTGGAGGAAGGTTTTGCTGGGTTGATGCCGAACTGGTAGAGAGTTTGAGGCATGCCTGTGAGCCTTTCGGTGCGATTCTTTGATCTGTGGTTTGTGGTGTTTTCGGCAACGGTGTTTACAGCCTTTGATTGGCCCGCTCTACAGCACGAAGTCCTACGACGCCGCTTTGATAGTTCAGCCACTACTCAAACAGATTCAAACCTAATTGTGGCGGTGCGCGATATCGCTCGGACTCTGTAAAGACGCATCGCCCGTGCACCTGCCTGACTCAGCGCTACCGGAAGACAGGGATCCATGCATTGCTTCCCTCTCCACGGACACGTCAACACCGTCAAAGATCTGCACTTGTACGCGTTTCTACATCGTCCTCTTCGTCTTTTCTTTTCGCGCACTCTACGCAAGGGTCGCCCAAGCTTTTGAAACACTGACGGCGCTCCTTGAGACACCTCACTCCGCCGTTTTGTCGATCTTTGCGCGCGCATTGCAATGATGTCACCTACACGATACGAGACAGGGATGGCATCGATAATTCATCTCGTCTCCCTTTTTGCATCATCGAAGCCTTGATTGCTATGATCAGAGCCGGGTTGTCGGCAAGAAATACGAAGAAGGAGAAGACCCTGACAGGCACCTGGGCATTATTTATTCGATCAATCCTTTAAAGATCCCACGGGCAATTATCAACTATTGGCCGCTCGGTAAGCGCCTGATTTGTCGATGCAACTGTGTAGAAGGAAGGTTATGCTAGAAGAAACCCTAGAGGTCCCACCATAGCTCGGTTCTTGACTGCCGAGGACATTCGACTTCGGCGTTATTGGTTCTCAATCATGGCTCGATGCCCAGCCCGTCGCCCCCGCGCGCAATAGAGGTACTGCACTGGTCGTCCCGAGGCCGTGCTTCGGAAGTGGTCAGTGCCGCAACCACACCATGCCCAAGCGCTGGAAGAAAGAAAACAACGATCCCTTGGGCACCAAGCCGCCGTAGGTAGACTGCCACCAGGATGCAAAGGAGCCTATATCGACGTTGTGAGCATCGCACGGAGCTCATTCTTACATCGCTCGGCATACGCACCTTCCACAGGTCCCGGCTCTGCAAAGCCCAATGCCTCAATCGCCCAAGGCGCGATGACGACAAGGACTCCAAGCGCGATTACGGTGCACATAATTGGATGCTGGATGACGAAGCCTTCAATCTCGTTCGCAGCCTGCCATGCTTTGTTGTAGGCGTCACGGACTGCAGGACCAAGTCTGTCGTGCGCGCCTTGCAAGGCTGCGCCCAACTTCTCCAGCACCCTCTCCGCCAATTTTTCTTTCCAGCCGCATGGGCCGACAACGGTATCGAGCTCGGCTCTCAGCTCCGAACCGGCTTTCTCGGCACGCAACATGGTGTTGACAACATCTTGAGCGACTTCGTCGAGTGGGTTTTGGCGAGTGCTTTTGAGCGCTTGTTTCTCATCTGCGCATGGTCTGTCCTCCCCGGTGGCACCTGTGAAGCAGTCAACAATGGCGGCGATAAGGGTCAACATCCTGTGGTTGATGTGGTTGCGAGGCACTGTGTGCGAGGTTATGAGGTCACCAGCTGAGCGTCGTGGCTCTGCTGCGGCTTATGGCGAAGTGAAAGCGAGCGAAATCAAACGACGAGGGCGAGTCACCTATGACAGGCCGCATGTTCGGCCACAGAAGTGTGCATGAGGTTTACAGGCATTGCCATTTTCGTTGTCTGGTGTTCTTGGGATCGAACGCGTAGGCACCGTGCTACGCTGCCAGAGCAGCTCTGTCTTGCAGCCTCGCGCTGTAGAGGAGCGTTCCCCTCAGCAGTTCACAAGCCATTTACAACTGACGATTTGTAGTTGAAAATTTGAGGATATCGCAGACGCATGCGTGAATACGGCAGAAGGCCTCGGAGTAATTCCTCGCGGTAATGCTAATTCACTACCGTAGACTGTCGCCCCATGCCGTACCCATTTTGCCTGCGCGGTATCTGCTCGATTTTATCAAAGAAGATTCTACACTCAACACCGGACATCTTCTGCACTAAACACCGAGTAGCAACAACGAGCAACCAGATCTCCAACTTCATAATTGGCATGGTCTCTTCTGATGCATTCCTGGAAATCGATGTTTAATTGGACGCGGGCATTGCCGGCTCTTGCATCTTCTCAGTTAGACTCAGTCACTTCCACTACGTCGAGACCGCTGGTCAATCACTTGAATAGATCGCGATCACTATTGGATATAAGGCGTTCCCTGACGGCGATGACAACGTGTTCGGTACCGTCACCGCTGGGGCAGAAAAGTATGAGAGATCCGCCAATGAGGTCCAAGACAAACGAGCTCATTCTCTATTGGTACACAATTACAGAGCCGGCCACTCAAGTCCTATTGCTCACATACCAGGAATGTCTCGGAACAAGATTGAGCACATTTCGCAGCCTGTTCCCCAAATGCGTCAGTTGAGCCGGTACACTTGCTCCTGGATGTATTGAAGTCTGAGGACAATGTGTGTAACATACGGCTAGCTGAGATAACCGAGCGCTTGTGAAACATGCATATAAATCGTGACGCGGTGTTGCTGACACGGAGCACTTCCTCAGCTAACATAAGAGAGATAGGTCAGCAGGAACAAGTAGCTTGTGCATGTCTTACACACCGCTCGATCTTTGGAGCTCGCGACACACTGCCACCATTAGCCGTCGCTCTGATCGAACAGTTGTCAAGTGGACCTTCAGCATTCGACTGAAGTAGTCACTGGGACTGGTGTGCCAGCAGATTCTCACCGAAAGACGCGCGTGTCCAATTTATAAGGTAGCGGACGATGCTCCTGAGATTGCGACCACAGCAAGTACTTCAAACCCTTTGCAATATCCGCAAGACCAAGCAAGAACATTGAAATCCATGGTTTTCATAACTACTATCCTTGGTTTCGTCGCCTCGCAACTTGCCTTCACAGCCTATGCCGGCGACTGCAAGACATTCACTCATTATTGCGGACACACGCTCAAGAATGGTCGTGGTAAGTACTCACAATGGAGATACCCTGTGCATGTATGGCTGACAAATCGCTGTAGGCTGGTCTGGCCGCGAAATCTAAGCAAAGGTCCTTCTTGACAAATGGAATGATGGCCACTTTCCCGACGAAGCTCAAATTGACCGGAGCTTGTTCAAATGCGCCGGTCAAGGCGAGTCTCTGGTCTGGGTGAATGGTCGCCAGCCATGCGGTGGTCATTGTGAGCATTCGAAGAGCAGTGCTAGTGACTACTGCGCTTGAGGTTTGTGTCAGAGCGTTCCATCACCCCATCGCTACGTTCTGACGGCCATTTTAGCTGTATGTTTCTACAAATCGCCCAGTGAAAGCTCGTGGCTCGCTTGCGCGTAGAATGATGACGCATCCATCTCGTTGCATCGCATGTCGTCTTACTTCACACTCGTTTCTCTCGTTTTCTTACATAGATACCTAAACAATTTGACTGGCCAGTCTTAGAGCAAGTGCACCATGGTGTGATACTTGAAAGAAACCGTGATCAACTGCACCTCAGATATGCACGACAGAGTCCATTAGCTAAGCACGACCCGTTCCCCGTCCCCTCGAGCAGCCAAAGCGCCTGCCGCAAGTTCTCACATCTACAGCCTTTACGGAACCATGCAAGACGAAGGTATGACCGATTCCTCTCATACTTCAATTGATCACGAGGATAGATCCCAGGCTTAAGTCCAGTGCTACCCTTCCGTTGATTCAGACAAATCCCACTTTACTTGAAATGGCTTGACTCTCAGCCCGCCACTTGTTACTTCCTAACATGTGTCCAGGTGCGCTATGAACATAGAAACAATCGCCGCTAGTAACACATTGACCTCAGTGCTGACGCGAGGACTTGATTGCACCATCGACATCTTTATCACCGGCCCCCAACCTAACATTGTTCAAAGACCTAGGTGATCGCAACTCTCTCTCATCCAGAAACTGTATCCTCGGCCCGTCCTTCTCTTCCTCATCCTTCAGTGTATCGTCACTATCAGCCGTCAGTCTCCAAACTGGCGTTTCAGGCATCTGTCTACCTCTAGACACAGCCCTTGACCCTGGACTGGACACAGATGTATGTCCCCGACTGGTTGATATGGGCCTTGACCTGGACCTCCCATCCTCGGGTTCGTCTACGCCGTCTCGACTAATGACCCTCGAGAAGCGGTTGTGTCTGACAACACTGCGGGTTCGCGGATCAACATGACTGTTCGGCGGCAGCGCTTCGCTCACACTCCTCCTGCGCTGCACACTCGGTTCGAGCTCAACAATGGGCTCCACACCCTTCCACCTGTAGATCAGCTCCAGCGCCGGGATACTCAATCCATGGACCACAATACTGAAAAGCACGAGGAAGTACACCACCGGGCCCATGGCTCGTAACAGATCCTCTTCCTCATGCGTCTCAGCGGCATCGAGCTTCGGGAATAGATGTCGCGCGTGCTCAACATAAAACACAGCGCCTATACCAATAGGACCGAAGTACCCCATGAACAGCGCTTCTTCCCAGCTCTTGACCGTGTTAGGCATCGCCTTGTATATGACCATCATCGCAGGAATGCGCCTGAGTAGCAAGACCAGCAATCCCAAGACGAGCAAGCGACCGACTGTGATGCCCGTGATCTCGGAGTTGAACTCGGACCATGGCAGGATGGCGCCGATGTACATGAAACCGCCGAAATTGAGGAGGACATCGATGGACGAGTTGACTTCGTCGTGGCGAGCGAGAGTCTCGCGCAGATACGTGCCGTTCCAATTCATGGCTGCGCCGGCGCAGAAACATGCGAGCAGGTCGTCTAGGCCGGTGAGTCCCGTGATGCCGATTGTGAAGAGGCCGAGTGCGGTGGGATAGAGAAGAAGGGACTCGGTGTCGATCCATTTCCTACCACGACGTCAGTATTGGACTGTACGAGTAAGATGGTAGCGAGAGGGCTACGTACCGCTTCAGTGTCAATGAGACAGCGAACATACTTGCAATACCGAGCACTGCGCCTACGACTGCGCCCAGCAAGATAAAGTACAGCCAGCCTTCCACGATCCAGATTTCTACTGCTTTGCCAGCGCCGCCGCCAAGGCGGCCTACATCTGCGGATCTGCTTGCGATGCGAGAGACACCAGGCTTGAAATTGACGTCCTCTTCGGGTGCATGGCGGATGAGATAAGTAGCGAGCAGCAGGAACGGAAAGCCGAAGCCGTCGTTACTTCCCGCTTCAGCAGATATAATCTCTCGCAGTGCTCGAGGAACGTATTTGTCGGCGAAAGGGCCCTTCGCAATAGCTTGTGATAGCACGGGGTCCGTAGACGTCACCAGCGAAGCGATGACCATGGCGGTAAGTGTGGTCAGCTTGGGAATCATCAGCTTGATGCATCCTGTGGTACAAAGCCACATGATAGTCATCACAGGGATGAGGAGAAGAGCCATGTCTTTCCAGCGATGCCAGGGGTACTTGGCTGGCAGTTGGTAGCCTGCCATGACGAGTTGCACGCCGATGACGACACGAGTCACGCCCTGAAGTCCGTCAGCGATACTGATGGAAGCGTTTTGGTAAGACGGACCAGCGTGATGTGCCCTGTCTGGGCTTCGACCGCAGAGCCCCACCGTTCAGAGTCGATGAACTTCGCGGCAATGGGCCCGAGAACTATGCCTACAAGCAATGCTGGCAGAGCTTCGCCAAGGTACCATATTTGCTTGATTTTTACTGACCCGAGGCCGTACAGTATAGTAAAAGCGCCTGTTTATTATGAGCGATGAGTTCCTTGGCGAATAGTAAGGGGCCGCACCAAGTACTGCTATGACGATGTTGAGCTCGCTCAAATCGAGAGTCGGCATGGTGTTTGCTCAGCCAGAAAGGCTCTATGAGATGTGCAATCGTGAGTGGTGCAAGCGTCTTATAGAACGAGGATTGCTGCAAGATCTGACGTTCCTCGAGGTGTCCAATGTACGATTAGTGAGACCTGGAAGAAGACTCCGGAGGAAGCGAAGGACACGCAATTGCGGACCAGGTGATCATTCAAAGTAACATGGTACAGAGATGGGGTGGAGCTGGGTGTCGTACGCAATGTCTGTGGAGGTTAAGAATGCAGAAAGCCTGTTGGGACCGCTTCAGCGCAGGTTGCCTAGTTATGTACATGGCAAAGAAACGGGATGAAACGGGAGGCAAGCAGGCCTGATACAGTAGGTGCCGCCAAGCCATATCTGAAAGCGAAAGGTGAGGGATAAACTAGGTCATTCCGTCGATCTCCATAGCTCTGACATTGAAGCTGTGACAAGAGGTGGAACTCCAAGCTCCTGGTTGAGCATCAGTGAGAATATCGATATGCTAAAGCCCACAATATGGTGCGCAGAGGGCGCCTAACTGGTCAATCAGTGATTTGCTTCTCCTTCAGCCTCATGCTTGGTGAGCGGCCACGCACAATGGCGAGCACAGCGCTGCGGCCGCTATGTTTTTATGCAGCATAAATGGAGCCCTCGGTGGCTACCGGGATGGGGGTGAGTCTTGGTGTACAGGGTACTGACTTGGACTCGACTTGGCAATGTGAGCAGCACTTGCCGGTGACGTCCTGAGGTGAACACTATCCAGTCGCGTACAACGATGGCGGCTAGCTGGCTGTCGTGGACCATCTCCTCCTCAACTTCAGCCGACTGGTCTTGTGATCCTCGAACTAGGCGGTGTTGCAATCTCACATACAGCATCTACGACCCTTCAGTCAGGAGTATCTTGGTGACCACCGCAGTTGTTCAAAGAAGTTGTATCTTGGCAGGCGGCCAAGTCGCTCCGCCGCCGGGATCTCCGCCGTCCAAGCCCGCTGTGTTGCCTCAAAGTGCCGATATCCTGATGTCTGGTTCCCGTGCTTCCGATTTGTGGATGTCAGTGACTGGCAGTGAATGTGGCTGATGGATCTGCTGCGTGGCTCAGGCCGCTGTACCCGTCTCGTCATTCTTGGTCGCTGGGCAGCGGAAGGCAAAAGCTTGGCATTTACGCGTCAGTGGTCAAGCAGAAATCAGGAGTCAGAATCGTTGATGAGAAGGTGGCGGATGCCAATCACGTCTCGATGTTGTTCTGTATCACTCGTCGTCATCGTATTGCTCCCTATCCTGGAATACGAGAAAGTCCCCGCTATCTTCACCTACAATCTTCCGCCATACTTCCTTCACACCGTCGAAGATCGTGTCATCGAACGCAAGATTCATCGACGGGAATGGAAATTTGAGTACATGCTCGGTGTTTGCTACTAATGCCTCAAAGCCGGAAGAGGCATGCTGCTGGTACTGAACCGACCACAGCACATCCGGTTTGGGCGAGAATTCAACAGAAGTAAGCAGTGCATCGACAGCCTGCCTAAGCAGCTCGAAGCCCTTATCAGAGCTGAGTGAGGTTGATGCGTAGAGTATGCCTGATATATTGTTAGCCATTTGATCTCTGTAGATGTGCCAAGAAGTGCGAAGGAGTGCCGTTGTATCAGGTTGTCAGAGGAAATTATCTTCAAGTATTTCAGACAATGTAGATAAGTATTCGTAAGGTTGATCATCATAACAGTAGGCGGGATGAGGGCTGATGGAAACTTACTTTGACCGGACGGGCATTCGCCCGTGTCGCTAGAGTGGACGAAGATATGGACTGGTGGCAGCTTCTCATCAGAATCATCTAATGAAAGAGGCCCGGATGGAAAGACCACGATTGCAGACGCTGGTGCAGGCCCCTCCTCTGCAATAGGTGGGAAGAGGGGTGTGAGCGGTGATGCAACGATGGTCATTGACCGGCAGTATGAGTCTTCGTCTGCGGATGATGTGCTTCCACAGACGACCCACTTAGCAGTCACAGCTTCACCGTCTTTCAGAATAAGCTTGATGTCGCCCCCCGGGGTGGCTTCAGCGTTGGTGTTAGCCGTCAGGCCTTTTCCAAGGACGTACACACCTCCGCCAACGGCGCAAGCTCTGCACGAGACCTGGCTGATCTCGGCAAGCCCACCCCATTTTGGTATGACAGCACCAAAGCCAGCGCCAAAGACGCCAATAGACCGCAGGTGTGTCGCAATCCGTGGAAGCGCGTACTCAGTGCTGGTGTTCGACGAGTTCGATTGTGACAGAGCAAGTGCCAGCAGCGGCCCTTGCAGTGTAGTTGGGATTTTGAAGTGCTCAGACAGAAATTGTGGGAAAGGCTGGTGACGACGGTCCTCCCAGACCTCCGCCTGCTCCTCATACTCGGTGATGAAGCGCAAGAACTTCATCAGCGCTCGCTTAGCCTTGAAGTCGAGCTGGTGATCCTGGAAGACATCCTCGCGGCCGTTCGGGACCTTGACAAGCTTTCCAGTTGCGGTATCGCCGAGTGAAGCCTTGTCGTGTGTGTACACCCACCAGCTGCCGACAGCTAGGAACTCCAGCTGGCGGTAGACGCGGGACGACACAAGGTGCTGGAGCAGCGTCGACCTTGCATATATGATCTGCGGGCTGAGTGCCAAGCTGTACGCTCTCGAGAAGCCAAGCTTGCCTTTTGCATTCTCAGCATCGGTAGGCTCGGGCTTGGTGATGGTGACCTTGTCAAAGGCAGCAGTAGCTTGACCTGTGCCACGTTAGCAAACAGTCGACGCGTTCGAAAGGGGCAGACTCTACCATCGTTCACTCGCTTCGCCCACTCTTCAGCTTCCTGCAAGCTGAAAGCCGCCTCGGTGCCGCCATAATACTCGTTCTCGTCGATGTGTAGGATCTTCTTATCCGACCGCGATAAAGCTCTTCAGGTGCTGCGTCAGTCAGACTGCGCCACACCATCCACGCTTCGTGAAGACATACAAAGCGAGCAGAGACTGCTGCAGGCCGGTGCCTACAATCAGGACATCCCAGGCGGTGTTGTCGAGAGTATCCATTGTGGGTGCGCGTCGAAATACTGTCAGCTTGGTGCCGGAAAATTGGCGCGAGGACCGTGCTTAGCGTGCTGCTGACGTAACGGTCGACTGAACAAAATCTGCGGCCCACATCGAGCCGTCCATCTTCATCGCGCACGCAAAGGATTTGGGGCTATCTACGCCAAGTTCGCAATGCGGCCGCCCCTTCACTGGGTCGGAGATGTGCGTGAAAGAGGGATCTCGCCCAGTATCTACCGCTTTGGATTTTACCTGAATCTGCGGCTCGAAGTTGGCGGTACATAATGAATGTGATGTCCTTGCGTTGCGAAGCCTGAGCGACTGCGACGTCACCGTCTCGCCATCGCAGCGGCTGCTCTACTTGGACTATCTGAGCTGCTCTGGCGTCCTCAAGACCGATCTCGCGAGGCAAATCAATCGATGAAGGCAGGTCTTTGACCGTTGGACGCACTTAATTCAAGAGGAGGAATCTGGCAGTACGCGAATGCCATCAGATACAGACAAAGCACGGCTAAATGCGGGAATCTGTAAATGGAGGACACTGCTGAGGACTACACCTATACGAGATTGCCATACTGAGATACAAGCATGTGTGCTTATGACACATCTACCAACGCAGACCACACTCAAGATACCGCAGAACTTCAACACCGACGAAGAAGGATGGTACTGCCCGTCCTGTGAACAAACCGAATCACTTTACGGCTGGGTCTGCCAGAGCTATTTCTGCAACTGCTACGAGACGCAGTACTTCGACTGTGCTCACACCGTAGCTTACAAGACATTAGCCACTAAGGACTGGAGGAGTGAGGAAGTCCGAGCGATCATAAAGTCTTTTAGCAAAAGCGAAAAGTAGCATGTGGAGGACATGCCCTGTGAAGCAGAGAACCCCGCCTGCAAGCCGCAGAGTCGTGAGGCCAGCGACTATCTGCCAGAATCTTGCGACCTGATAAATCCTCTGGAGGCTACAAATACTCTGCTGAAGTGATCGACTCTGTTACCACTCGAGAGGGTATCTTTGAATTTGCTTTTGCGTTCATAGTCTATCCTAGTTTGAAAAGCGTTGTATCTCTTCGATCAAGTACCTTACCTTGATCACTTTCGTCGGAGCGTGCGTGAACTTTGATGCCGGCCGCAAGCTCTACAACGTCTTCTTCATGATCGCTATTTGCTCCAGACACGCGCTCTTGCTTGTGCCACCCGTGGCGTTCTTGAGCTCTACAGCACGCTCGTAGTCCAAGCACTCGACAACATCGTCGCCTAACCTTGAGTCAATCGCCTTCAGCTGCTCCAGGCTGAGCTTGTCCATGGGAATATCGTTATCCTCTGCTGCTGCAACTACGCGACCAGAGATGTGATGGCCCTCACGGAATGGAACGCCCTTCCTGACGAGGTAGTCTGCGAACTCAGTGGCGAGCATCTCAGGCGCAAGCGCGGCGTACATTTTCTCCTTGTTGATGGCCAACGTGGAGATCACGCCGGTGGCGATCTGGAGTGAATCACCGACGGTCTTGATGTGGTCGATCAGCGGCTCGACGGACTCCTGCAGGTCCTTGTTGTAGGTGGTGGGTAGACCCTTGATGGTCACGTAGAGACCGGCCATGTGTCCAAAAGCACGACCGCTCTTGCCACGGATGAGCTCGAGGGAGTCTGCGTTCTTTTTCTGTGGCATGAGGGAGCTTCCGGTCGAGTATGCGTCTGCGAGGCGCACGAAGCCAAATTCGAGACTCGAGTAGATGATGAGATCTTCAGCCCATCGAGACAGCTTAAGCATGAGACTCGACCCCCACTGCATTGTCTCAAAGACGAAGTCGCGATCGCCAACAGCGTTCAATGAGTTGGGAAGGAGGCCCTCGAATTCGAGCTCCTTGGCCATGGCGTGGCGGTCGATGTTGAAGGGATTGCCAGCAAGCGCACCGCAGCCCAGAGGAGAGCGGTTGACGCGCTTGATGACTTCTTGCAGGCGCTCGAGCTCCTGAGAGAATGCAGTGGCATGGCCAAGAATAAAGTGTGCCCATCGAATGGGCTGAGCCTTCTGCAGATGTGTGTAGCCGGGCATGAGAACGTCTATCTCAGCCTCCGCACGCTGGACGGAGGTCTTGATCAACTGCTTCAGGTAGCCCTCGAGTGTGAGCAGCTGGGCCCTCAGCCACAAGCGCATGTCGGTCGCGACCTGCTCGTTCCTGCTTCGCCCCGTGTGAAGCTTGCCGCCAATGTCCTTGCCAATGATCTCGCTTAACCGGCGCTCGTTGGCTGTGTGAATGTCCTCGTCGTTCGCCTTGACTTCGAAGGTGTTGTTTGCCCACTCTTCTTTGATCTGGACGAAGCCCCTCTCGATTGCAGCAAATTCGTCGGCAGTGAGAATGCCGTTGTTCTTGTTTGCGCGGGCGAATGCAATTGACCCAGCAATATCCTCTGCGTAGAAGAGACGGTCGTAAGGGAGAGACGCGTTGTACTGCTCCATCACAGGGTCAAGACCCTCTGCACCAAGATTAGTTTGCAGCTCACAGTGGTTGAGATGGAGCCCAGAAGAAGCTCAATTGACTCGATTGGCCGCAGAACTTACGTGTAAAGCGACCTCCCCAGAGCATGTTGTCGGCGACTTTCTTTTCTGAACCCATTGCTATATCCGTGTGTAGGGATAGTGAGAAAAATGAAGGAAGAGCGGTAAAAAGTGTTGTGTTGCTGCTGTGACTGTTCCCAAAAGTTCGGGAGATAGGTATGACGAGCTCCGATTCGGCGGCAGGTGTGGGGCTCGCGCTAGCGGCCGCCTCGCCTTCCTCCCATGTCGCAGCTTCGCTGACACTGTTCATCACCCATCGCACTATTGATCAAACTCGGAAGCATCGCGAACTTGGTCAATCGCATCGGTATCAGGACTAACGTTAGGGTATTAAAAAGGAGCGCTTGCTTCGAACTAGCTCGAAAGAAATAATCTCTGGCCAGGACTGAACTCCTACCAGAGTCAGCTGCACAACATCGACACATCACCAGAACTCAGGAGCCTCCATCTCAACACCTGAGTTCATCAGCTTTATTGGCTCTTCCATGTCGTTGCCGATCCAGCTCATGTACGGTTTACTCGACCCAAAGCCAGCGAACCTCTGGACGCGCAAAGGCAGCTCGGCGACTTTGCTCAAATCATTCGCCAAGTACTGGTTCTCTTCCTGCCTCAGATACCCTCGCGTTGCGAATGCGGCGTAAACCAGCGCTCTTGTTCGATTGTAGTATTTGAGCCTGCACCGTGGTAAGCACCTCCCAGCATGAAGAAGGCGTCGCCAGGCATCATCTCAGCGTGGGCGAACATCTCGGGTGACTTTGCGTAGCTGGATGGAGGGACTTTAAAATCCCAGAGGTGACTACCAGGTATAATTCGAGTGGCGCCATTACGCTTCGTGCACTGCTTGCCAGCAACGAACAAGCACAGCATGGTGTCTCGGCCTTGTTGGTGTGTACCTGTCGCTGGATGTTGAGTGTGGTAGATGTCGTCATCTCGAGGGAGGCCCTGCGCCTTCGTTCCTGGGCCGACCGAGAATATCACGGTCGTACTGATCTGCGGTAGGCTCAGACTGATCCTTGCTTCGCTGCCATGCTGCGAAATGTCAGTCAGGTTTGTGGTTCGCGTGTATCTGTGACGTAACCAGGAGTTGGTCAGGCGACTCGTGAGGAACTGCTCACACACACGATGCCAGAGGTCGTTCCCAGCGACTGACAACGCGTAGGTACGCGACTTGCTCAGGAGATCAGTTACCATACGCGTTGTCGACGGCACAAATTTGTCCCGCTTCTGATTTGTCGCCTTGATGGCTTCGAGGTGCAGTCGAATCTCCGACTCCAGCGCATCCAACGTGGGTTGCCGGTATATGCCTCGAACGATACAGCCACCCGACGTCTTCAGACTCTCCGCAATGGCGGCAACGAGCCCGGTCTCGTCAGCATAAGCATCGAAGTTGAGCTTAGCAACAATTGGTAGGGCTTTGAATGGTTGCAGAGGTTCCTGCTCCTGTGGCTGTGTACACGCGATACTACCTACCATCGATGTGCAACAATGCTGGAGCCATGGTAGTGAGATCTACGGCGCAAGTAGTCTGAGGTCATGTCGACGGGGGTCGAATGACTTACCGCAATAAAGGTCCCAGGCAAGAAGAGGATCGTCAAAAGAGCGATTTTACCCATACTTGAGCTGTCGTCACTCATCTCAATGCTATGAGCGATCACATACCCGCTGTTCAAAGCGTTTTCCTGTGCGTTATGGTGCTGCAACCTAGATGTCGGGTTGGATCTCCCGAATGTCGAGCGTTGCCTCCAGATTCGAGAGCTCTAGGCTGTCATCGGCTACTAGAATCAATGACGACATAGTGAAACGGATCAGATTTCTGCCGAGTTGCAGCCTCCGAAAAGGTCGCATCAATCGTTTTATATGGACGCATGTTGGCCTGCTCGTTCGCGCCAAGGCTGACAGGTAGACACATTGAGCACCGTGGCGAAGCTACACGGCTGGGTTGAGAAGAGTCTTACCAAGCGAAATCGGGCGAGTCCTAATTGACCTATTCCACTAATGAAAGGCCATTCTAGCTCTGATGATCAATATTAGCGTTGCGCAGACCTGAGCAAGAAGAAAGAAGAGGGGTCTGATTGAGGCTCAGCTTCACTTCGCCAAAACAAGCGCTAGTCGCTAGCGCAGTAAATAGCCCCCTTCTTCGAGCGAGGAAACGACACCTCACTCATCCACTACCAGCGCTCGCGACTGCCTACATTTAAAATATTTTGCTCACTTTCAGCACCCATGGAGATGGCAGACCTTAATGAGGCTAAAATCACTGATCTCTTTGATCAGCTTGCATCAGAAGAAATTCTCATTTACGGACCCTATGAATCGATCAAGTGCGAGGCTGACGGGTACCCTGTAAGTCTACCGACCAACTCCAACGCACCTGCATATGGTAATGGGGATTTGTTTAGCTCGAGTTCAAAGTCTGCAATCACTTGAACAAGAAGCCGCATACTGTCGATGCCAAATTGGGCGCTATGTTCGACCAGGCGCGCAAATGGGGACCAGGTAGCGATCTGTATCTGCCAGACGAGCGGCTGGTTCTGGGTCAAATTAATGACACACATGATTTGGCGCTAAATTTGTTTTGTGTGGACAGACCTCAGCTACTCATGGTCACTTCAGATTCGTATCAGCGACAGCACGATCCTCTGGCGCTTGATGACTTAAAGGCTGCGTTGGAGGTGCTCAGACTGTTCCCTAGTATGTATGTGATATACAATTGCAGCCAGGCTGGTGGGTGCAGCAGAATGCATAAGCATTTACAAGGTCTGAGAGGGCCGCCGTACGCCTTTGAATACATGATCCAGGCGAGCGAAGAGAAGCGCCCCGTTGCGTTCCGGTACTTCGTTCACCACTTTGACCAGACATTACGTGCTGTGTCGGCTTCGGATTTGCTCGATGTATACATGGTGTTGCTCGATCGGACGCGAGACGTGCTCGGCGTCGGATCTGAAGACGTCTGCCCTCACAACATCGTCCTTTGGGACGACAGAATTATCGTCATTCCACGACGGAGAGGTTTCTATGAGGGAGCGAGTGCAAATGCGGGCGGAATGATGGGCTGTGTCTGGGTACCAGATGAGAAGCAAGTAGATGAGTGGCGGAGGATTGGCTTTGCAAACGTTTTGCAAGAGATGGGTGCACCATCAGAGTGATGTCAATACTGTAGATACATTCAAGCATGGTCTGAAAATTGTTGGGGCAGAAATATCCCAGTGGCAAGGGGTTCGCTATAGACCGAACTCTGTACCTTTTCCTGCGTGCCGATGGCACCACTCGCAGCAACGAGGGGAGGCGTCGACTCAGAGGAGACGGTCGCGGCTACGAAGCCCATAGGTGGTAGGCCTGCATATTTGAAGGAAGTCGCTGGCATCGTTGGTCTGCTGTGCATGTCCGAGACTGGATGGATTACAAGCCAGGTCATCGGCAGCAACGGCGGTAGTGTGATGACGAAGGGCTGACCGCGGCGCGCCAGGCGGCATGGTTCGTGACGAAATAGAGAATAAATGGGATTCGAGATCTTCACAGGCCTGTTGCCTGTATGTTGTAGGGTGTTGTTGCGCTCAACTCCCGCACCGCTTCAACCCGTTTTCGATGACGTCAGTGACGCGACCCTGCCACCACCCTAGCAGAAAAACTTAGACAATTTCTGCTGAAATAACCACCCCGCGCGCATCAACAACGCGTCAGTACTCAACTTTAAGCAGCTGTGATATTTTTAATAAAAAATGCGTCTTCGTTAGACTAGCAGATAGGTAAGTGTAACGACGCAGGCAAGAAGAGAGATATCCGGAATAGGTGTGAATTCGCTACGAGGCATATGGGAGTGCTGGGATAAATAAGAACAATAGGATATGTTCTCTACACCTATAGGTCTTATATAAAAAGGATAGTTATAGAAAAACTACTCTATAATACTATAGTTCCTTATTCCTTATATATAAGGGTTTAGTGGCAGTTTAGTGCGAGCTTATGCCATGCGACAAGGGCCATGGTCATGAGTTGCTGGAACCGTATCCTAGTGGTATTGGGTCACTGTTCGTAGCGCGTTGTTACAAAGTTGACCTTACAATTATGTTGTAAGAGTGTTCTAACACGTTGTTGTCTTAGTGTTCTTTCTAAAACCTTGTAGATTGTTGCAGCGCGTAGAATAGTAAGAGTTGTGTCTTGTTTAAGAGCCCAGATAGCAAGCTGTATGTCTAATTCCTCTAAGACGCTTTAAGCCTTATTGCGTTGAGACATCACAGGCTGAATGAAATTTGGTGTGGTCTTAGCAAAATCCGGTCACTTGCCCGGGCCGGCCACTCGCCCTTGAGGTACGTTACCTAGCCTAGGAATCTCTATCTAGTATCTAATATAATAACTTGTCTAACGTACTCCACAAGCGAGTGGCTCACACAAGCGAGTGGCTCACTTTTGCCAAGACTACACCAACACTACAACTACTTTACAATATTACAGCACACAACAACAATATTATGTACTACACAGTATATTACACTAATCTATAGTACTTTGTGCATCTTTCTTACACATTGTCCTATTGTGCCCTGCCTTGCTACATATGCTACAGTGTCTTAATAACTAAGTGCTGCTATTAGCGCCTCCTCTCTTCTTTGCCTTCTTCCTATCACTACAGGCCTTAAACTCCTTTAGAGTAGTTAGCTGCACTCCCTTAGCAAAGGTTAATACCCTATCTTACTATACTTACTTTCTTTTATGTAATTTACAGCGTGTAGCAGCCTTATTAGCTACCTAAAGGTTAGCAACCTAGTTATGCACTAAAACTAGTAAATGCGCTATTAGCTCTGCACCTTTAGTAAGCTAATTAAGGGTGTTAACTATTAATATTAGTAAGCTATTAGCGTGTCTCTAGATCCTCTCTTAAATTAGCTTTAATTAAGACCTAAATTCTAGGGTGTTGCTTAGTATCTTAGACTCCTACGTGCTGTTGTCTATAATAGGTGGCGTTAGCATGCGTAGCTGTACTTTAAGCTTTGATATCACAGCCTCTAGGTTAAACAGGACTAGGCCAGCGCCTCTGAATCCTCCCTAGATATTGCTCTTAGTAACTAAAGCATTAAAAGCAGCTTTAAAGCACAGTAAGAACTTAAGTTTAGTAATGTAAGTAATCTTGCTCTGCATCAGCTGCTTAGCTTAGCGGCCTTAGGCCTTCTTTAATAGGGAGAAACAACCTACGTCAAGCAGCTATAGCAGATAGGATGAGTGTAGGGGCATACATAGAGTAATAATCTTGTGCTCCTTATAGTACTAGTAGAATTTAACTAATTTGTGGCTCTTATAGCTGTCTAGAACAAGTAGTTAGTAGCTACTAACAGTGCGCGCCTTTGTATACTTATTAAAGTGCTTTAACTACTTAACTCTAAGCTTATTATTAGTCTAGCTGTTATTAGAGACACTAATAACCTAGTTATTAGGTATACTAGGCTCCTTGTACTAGGCTAAGAGGTAGTGATTGCTAGAGAGGATAATAAAGGGTAGGATAGACTAGCCCTTTGCACAGATGCCTTAGATAATGCTAGTCTACTCTTAGTCGCCCTGCTGCACTGTCTTTAGTATCCCTTAACACTTAGAGCCTGTAACAACAGCACTAGTAGATATAATGCCTATTATAAAGCCAGATTTATTAAAGTTGTAGGTTTCTTTATCTAGGATACTATACTTAGCTTTAGTATTCTCTATAAGCTAGAACTAGTTACTAATTACCTTAGGAATCTTACACAGCACTCTCTTGTAGTTATACTTACAATTAAACTTAACTTTAAGCTCTAGCTAATGTTTAACAAAGTTAGCAGCCTAGTTCTTACTAATAGGGGTCTAGTGGCGCTTCGCAAGCAGAGAATTAGCTATGTCCTCTACATTAGTAAGTTAGGGTAAGAATCCTTGCTTATCTAGCCTTAACACGTGCTAGATAATTACCTTCTCTTTAGTGCTAGTTATCTTAATTATGTTAGGCTTACAATCGCGTTGTAGAGAGGTTCTAGCAAGTTAGTAACTAAGTGTCCTTTAAGACATGTTGTAGATGGCTGCAGCGCGTTGCTGAGAGAGTGTTGCGTCTTAATAGATAGCCTAAAGAGCAAGCTGTATTCCTGCTTCCTTTGAGGGTTTGATTGTGTTGTTACGTTGAGGCATTGTAGGTAGAGTGAAGTTTGGTGTGGTCTTGGCAAAAGTGAGCCACTCGCTTGTGTGAGCCACTCGCTTGTGGAGTACGTTATTATATTACATAATCCTACTTTACCTCTACTAGCCTATACACTTCCTATTCAGACAAAGCTAGTCTAGGTTTGTCTAGGCCCTTCTAGACTAGGAAGAAAGTAGTCTAGTCCTTCCCTTACTTTCTTTACAACAGGCTTAGTAAGCACACCATTCTAATCCCCTCTTTTAGGAGATTATAACGACAGTGCTTAGGTAAGCATAGCGCTATACCTGAGAAGGAAATAGGCTAGAGAAGATTATAAGAACAAAGTCGTATAACTATACAGTGCAAAATCAGCCTCTATTAATTTATTAACATCACAAAAGTTGATTGTAATACAATAACAGTGTATTTTAATAGCCTCACATAATTTAAATTAACTCAATACAGTGTGTGGTGGCTGCTCACAATGCGATTTTGTATGGTGAGTGCTAATAAATGAACATTTGGTTGGGTGGTTACCGTATATCAGCAGAAACTGTCCGAATTTTTCTGCTAGGGTGGCAAGTTCGTCGCTGTCGAGTACGACGATCCCAAAGCCACATAAAATTTGCTTCACGATGATATCGGTGCTCTCATTTTCGAGCCACTACAGAGCGCAGGGGAGGTCATATCTGCTACACACGAGTTCTTGCGGTTTCTGCGTGAATGGGCCACAACAATGGACGCGGTCTCGAGTTTAGACGGGGTTGGTACTTCACTACTAGACTTCCATGGATTACAGGGTTTCTAAAAGATTACTCCTGTATGGATACGCTTGGTAAGTGGGTCGGTGGCGGATTCTCGTTTGGCTGCTTTGGTGGCAGGCGTGACATTATGGAACAATTCGACTCTTCCAAGTCCAACCATCTCGCACACTCGGGCAAATTCAATAACAACGTGTCTCGCGATGACTTCAGGTATTGCGGGCTTGCAAATTATAACTCATGAAAGAGTAGCACGCGTAAGTGTTACGGGCGAGCGTTTACGTGACGGAGTGAATGACCTGGTGTCAGATGCAGGGTTTGTAAGTCAAATGAGGTCCAAAGGTTGGGAAGCATTATCGGCACCAAGTTCCTCAGTGTAAATAGAAAACATTGGAGAGACAAATTCTACTTAGAGATGCTCAAAAGGCAGATCGTAGTTGGTCGCAGAGGGCTCGTTGCACTCAACTTGATGCATACGGACGACCACATCGATCATCTCCTCGATGCTTTCAAGCAGTTTGTGGTACCAATGATGTCGTGGCACCAATAGGGTATATCAGGGAACGCACAGAATTGTGGTTGTGTTCGCGGACCCTGGGGCTGATTCCTTGTCAACTCAAAATCGTGGATGAAATTTTATTGAATCGTTACATCCTTCACAAATTTTTTGAGATTTCTTTTCCAAGTCTCGCATCAGATTTTCCAAATCCGCTCCACAAATACAGCCAGAATATCTCACAAGTCTCGCAATTTCACAACTTTTCTCGGCTGCTCACAACCAGCCACCACCAGAAAACATTTTACCGAATATCTCTAGCGTACACCATGTCTACCTACGCCCGTATTGCGGTTGCAAAGCAGAAGATTGCCGAGAGCATCAATCACCTCTGCGAGGACGGTCACCACGTGATGGCTGAGCAAATTCGCCATGAAAATGCCCTAGCTGCCTTCCGGCACCTTCCAAAAATTGCAGGGTCGCCACCACAAGTTTACAGTCCAACTTCTGCACCACTACACATAAAAGAACCTCCGAAGGTCTCCCGGTTACCGGCTTCTGCAGCACGTCTCCTGTCTACTCGTCAATTCGAGGCGATGATGGACGTGCCGGTTCATCGTACTGCGAGTACGTCCCGACTCACACCTACCGAGCAGTTTGAAAAGATCTTGAGTGATGATTTGGAGATCAAGACGAGGGCTGAAGTGAAGAGAGTGACTAGGTGGTACAAGCGGTGGTAGAAATATGAATACCTTCAGGCATCAGTTGTGGGCGCAGGGTCTGGCGGCTTAGCGGTGGTCTTGTCATTGGGCACTGAATACCTAACCATGAGTCAAGGGCAACTTCAGACTCATGAGTGGTTGATGCACCTCCACTGAGGCGTAATTTGGCGATTGTGAATCTTGAGCTTGAGAGGCACTCGGGTTCTCATAAGGACCAGGGTGTGGCGTCTGAAATCAACCGGCGTGTGACCATCATCTCTCATCGCTGTACTCTTGCTTCTGCTTTGCCTCTGCAATCTCGTTCTTTTCTTGTTTTTTATCGGCGCTTCTCGCATGCTCAGCAAGATGGCCGACATTGCACTCCAAACCAGCCCATCGGACAGCAAGCTTCTCAGCGTTGCTGACTGGACGTAGTACTGGAATCTACGGCTACGGTGTACTGCGGTAGGCAACAGTAAGCAGCGGTAATTATATTGAGCCGTAGCCATATAGGAAGTAGCTGTAGATTGAGGCGTAGTACGGCAGTACTACGCCAAAGTTTAATGTTTATTTTAAAGTGTAATTATTAGGGTTGTAAAGCTAGAAATAGAGTCTGTTAGCTCTTTTGTGTTAATGCCTACCTTTATAGCAGTAATAATAGCATTACTTTGTACGTTTACAAGTTCAAATCGCACTCTAAACATTTTCCAATCATCTTTGCTTTTTAGCTTTGTCACGTGCACAGCAATACTGCAGTACTACGCCAATCACGGCTATCTACGCCTACTGTCCATATGCCACACATGCTACGTAGGTTCCGGGACGCTACGGTTGCCTATAATTGCCGTAGGTTACGGCAATTAACCGTTACCGTGGCCGTATACGTCCCGTTGGCAACGCCGAAGCCTCCTCACCAGAATGTGTCGTCTCTGGACTCCTTCGACTCTGATGAAGCATGCAGACTAAGGTCAGAAGCTTTGACAACAGACGCCTTGAAGCTGGAAGATGGCTACTTTATGGGCCCGAGGATCGTGGGCTCGTTCTTTGGCACCGGAATCTTTGTCGTTGCGACCTACTTCTAGTTCCAGGCTCTTGCTGCCGTCCTCATTTCGGCCGTCTACCGAGACATCGGTTCCAGTACCAACATTGTTCTCGTCAGCACAGTATGGACTGCAGCGCAGCTAATCGCACTCCTACTATATGGCCGTCTGAGTAGTGGCCGCTTTGGACGCCGCAACTTTGCTCTCGGTTCATGTGCACTTGCCATCATCGGCGGTATCGTTGCCGCGACGGCCCAGTCCATCGAGACACTGGTCGGCGCCGAAGTCATCATGGGTATCGCATCCGGTGTACCTGCAGCCTACTCTTTACTCGCTGGTGAGCTCGTGAGCAACAAACACAAGTACTTGGGTACTGCCCTCATGGTCGTTCCCAATGTCATTGCTACCGGCTTTGGGGCATACATCGGATTGACGCTTGTGCAGGTAGCAAACTGGAGATGGATCTTCTACATCTACATTACCATGATGAGTAAGTGGAATACCTCAACACTGCGATACTGCAACGCAGGGTATCTAAATACGACCGCAGTTCCCGGCACGGCTCTGTAGTACTTCTTTTATAACCCGTCTTCGTACACTCAGCTTCACGGTAAGAAGTCGAGCAAGGTCGTCGAGCTGATGAAGGTCGACTAGATCAGTGTGGTGCTGCTTATTGCCGGCCTCACGCTGTTCTTAGTCAAGCACACACTCACGTTAATTCGAGACTACCAGTTTCTCTCCTTTATTCCTTGGCGTACAGGCTATAGAAGGAGCAGGAATATGGACGCAACTACGTCCAAGAACGTGGAGTGACCCATCATAAACAGAGTCATTTTCAGTCCGGGACGTCATCTCTTTAGTATAGCTTTTTATGATGTTCAAGATCAAATGGAGTAAGAGCGAACCTAAGGTCGACATCGAGTGCCTAGAGTGTCCACAGCACTGCAGTGAGCGAAAGTGAGGCAACTTCTCTATTCATGGTGAGCTCATAAGACAACTCGAGTACAATATCGCCATATTAGAGGAAGGGATGGAATCCTCCTGTATAAATCTCAAGGTGTGGTGCGATTTTCTGTGCTCACCGTCTATTGAATTTCGAAAGCGGACTTAATCAATATTTTACCCAGTGCCAACTGCACAACAATCTCTAACCGTGGATCCGACAAATACAGTTCACACGATAAGCGATATATGGCTTGGCCAAAATTGAATCAGTATCGCAGCACATATCTCAAGGAAAGCTCACACACTTCACACATATCTCGACACAAAACCAATAACCATCAGCAACACCATTAACGCACCAGGAAGCAACGCTAAACCGTCAAAGACAGGAAACACCACCTCAAGATCATCGAAGATACCCTGTAATGGTCTTTCGCGGCACCATGTTAGCGCGCTGGGTCGGTGACCACTCTTTCACCAGAGCCAAAGTTGACACTCTCACAAAGATCCCGTTACTAACGCCCCAAAGGACAACCAAGAATATGTTACGAGAGAAAACTAAAGCCAAGTTGATAATCTCTGCCGCTAGTATTGCTAGATTAAAGAAGGTGCTAAGACTTAGAATCAAGTGTTGCCCAACGCTGGATATCCATAGAGCTTGCCGCGAACAAGGAGATCAACGACTCGATTCTGCGGTATCGCGCCTCATCTGACAAAGCGAAGTTCTGGAGATACGAGGAACGGCAACTAGACGTGGCAATTTGGATCTACAAGTCTATCCAAAATCAAAGTTCCGCTCGTCTCAACCCGAGGAAGCAGGACTGGTGCACAAATTGGGGCAGAGATTCAACGACGAATGGAATGTTGATCAGTCGTCACATCGTTGTCATTCTGGATCATGGTTTCGAGGATTGCCCATCGTTATTACAATCACGCATATTACCTCAGCGAAAGTGGACCAATAATTTGATTATTGTCACTTTGTATGAAGAACCCATCATGATCGGAAAAATCGTCAAAGCCGGCACGGCACGTCTTTCCCAATAATGCTTCCCGGTACCGAGGCTTTATAAGTCGCTCTCCATACTGGAAGAAGCGCGGCTAGATCACCGTGGTCCGTCGGGAACTTTTTGATGCAACCTGAATATCCCCAGGGTCTGCACGGAGCTTGGGTCTCAACCAAAGTTCAGATATTCGCAGCGGTATATCTCCTCACCGCACCTCTCGATCTGCACTCCCTAAAAGCACTCACAAATCTTCGTCTCCACTGTCAACCTCCCCACCTCAGAAATCGACATACAACTGACCGGACCACAAGAACACACCCCAGCTCTTCACCACAGACTTTGAGTAAACCGGTCTCTTGCGTAAGCCGCTTGACCACCTGTACACTTCTAATCTCGGCCGGCTACTTGAAATGGCCAACCGGCGGTTCACCTTTTTCGGCGGACCCAATCCTGTCCAACACAACGAAGGACCCAGAGCAGTCATCCCAGAATGGTCCCGAGGCGTGATCACCAACCGGCCATCCACCATCCACCATGGAGATGCATACGAAGACACGACTGAATCTGAATCTGAATCCCAAGGATCAAATCCTACCAACCGCACTCCCTCGTCAAGCATTCCTTCGTCGCCAGTCGATGCATCTTCGTCCAACTCAGAAAACACACTCTTCAACACGCCCAGTCACTCCTCAGGCAATACCTCTCCCGCCTCACTGGGCTCGGGCTCCTCCTCTAACTCCATCGGCGACCCAGCATCTCCAGTGCATGAGCCAGGCTCTCGCCCATCCACCGATTCTACCAAAGAGGAGCACAGACTACTCCGTCTACAGACACGCTACCTGGAGAACCTGCCCATGGACGATGAAGAGTACTTCGCTGTCCACAACTGGAGGATGCAGCGGGGATTGGAGGTGGACAGGAGTGCAACCCGGGAGGAACTGTTAGCGGAGATGGACTGGGTGCGTGTGAACCGATTGAAAAAAGAACCGTTTAAGAATTGTTTCGCACGTTGGCATCGATGATGGAGCGGTCTCTGCGGGAATGGTCAGGGCGCTACTTGAGCATCTCTGCGATAGTCTCTTCGAGCGGCTTGGGGCTTCGTCCTGCGTCTTCCAGAAGATCCTCAAGCGTGGGATCGGAGATGCAGCATTCGCCGTCCTCCAACGCATCGTATGTGCTACTCCACCACTCGACACTCGCTCTCTCCGTACCACGCTCTGCGTAGAAGTCTTCGTAGTCTTTCCTGCTTACGATCTTGAGTCGGATACCCTCGCCTCGCACCTTGCTTACAATATCTGCGATGTCGTGCAGTGTCCGTGTTTTCTTCTGGCTGAGATGGAAACTTTTCCCGCTCCACTCCTGGCTCGGCGCAGCAAGCACTTTCGCCGTGCCAAACGCCATGTCGGGAATACTAGTCCAGCTGATCGGCCCGTCACCTGCAACGACCACTTCCCTCCTCGTCTCGTTCATAAGACCGAAGTAGTATCCAAAGTAAAGCGGCCAGCTTTCATTATAGAGTCCTTCCCTGATAATCGTGATCCTCACTCGGCTCTCTCTCTCCAGGTCGTGCAGGTACTTTTCCGTCCGGATGTGTGCGCGCATCACGCTCGCTTTGCTTGGATTGCCGAAGCCAAGCGATGTATAATAGATGTGCTGCACGCCGGCTTCGAGCGCAGCGTCGATAGCAGCGCGGTGGTGCTTTTCCCGGCCTTGCCAGAGCGGCGCGTCGTTGTAGTCCATCTCAATTCGAGGTGTCGATACCAGGAAGAGCTTGTCGCAGCCCTTGTAGGCCTCAACGAGCGAAGAAGGATCATCGAAGTTGGCTTGGCGGAGGGGGATGGACTGAGAGCGCAAACGGTCAAAGCGGGAGTCACTGAGATCTGAGGATGTCTGACGGTACGTCAGGGTTTCCAAGATCGTTGTTAGGAAGATGAGGTGCAACTTACGCAGACGACCAGGTCCTTTGGGTCAATCAGCTCATTCTCTAGGATGGCACTCAAGACAGCACCGCCGAGCTTGCCTGTTGCGCTTATGAGAGCAATCGTCATGTTGCTAGTCTTTGTATCTAATGCTGTCTAGAACCAGAGAGCGTTGATGCTGTGGACACCAGTTGCGACTAAATTGCTTAATCGATGATGAGGTCATTGCTCAGGATTCACCCGGTAATTGCATCTCTAAAAGGCCGATTAGTAGCGCCTTGTTTTTCTGACAATCATTGAATCGATGGCCTCGTTGAACAGGAGAGGAACATCGATTGATCTGTGCACGCCTCCGTTTGGGTGGTTGAGTCTTTCTCACACGTGACTCGCTGTCTTGTGCTTGATCTTGGTGATTACAGCGTCAGCAAGGTGTTTATGCGATTGGCTGAACCGAAGTCTCGCGTCAATGCGATTGGTAGACTAGTAAAGCTATGCGATTGGCCAGACGAACAGAGTGCATTGGAGTAATTTGTAGTCACGGTGAAAAAGCAACATCGAGGTTCGATAATTGCTGCGAGACGGTGTGGTTTTGGGGTCTCTTCTGTACTTTGACGACAGAGTTTCGCTGTGGAATTTCGCAATGCCTAGGACTGAATCCGCGTGGCCTCGAGCGAAATCAAGGGAGCCTCTCGCTAGCGTACCCATCTCTCGCTCCCGGCTACCCCATGGAGCTCTCAGCTATCTATCTTGGCCAGCATGGTGAGCTCGGATGAAGATCAGAACACCTGGGGTGAAGACTCGCAATAGAAGTATTGTAGAATGTATAAAGTATTCTAGGGCGCCATCAAACGTTCATCTATCATCTGCCTGCAATTTCGTCGAAATACCTCAATCCTGAGCACCATCCTATTCATTCTGGAAGCAACAATGGGCAGTATTCCGCATTACTTCAGCACATCCGGGGACAAGAGTTCAGAGAACGCACTCCCAGCGTCATGGTACACATCGAAAGAGATATACGAGCTCGAACGACGCGCAATCTTCTCGAAAAGCTGGCTCCTCATCTCACATAAATCACGTCTTACCCAGACCGGAGACTGGCTGCGTTACAGCTTCGCAAGCTACGACATCGTGGTGACTCGCGACAGGACCGGAGCCATCAACGCTTTCCACAACATATGCAGGCACCGCGCACACCCAGTCATCGAGAGCGAGGGCGCTGGCAACAACAAGATCCTCGCCTGCAGATACCACGGCTGGTCATATGGGCTCAACGGGAAACTTGCAAAGGCGCCTGGATGTCAAGACCTGGAGCTCGATAAAGACCAGAACAGTCTGTTTCGCTGCCACACAAAGATGGACAGCAATGGGTTTGTTTGGATCAATCTGGACGCCAAGCAGACACCGGAGGTCGCATTCGAGAAACACTTGACCAACGTGGAAGATGCGCATTACCAGATCAATTTCGACGAGTACACATTCGACAGAGAATACAAACCCGAAGTGCTGCAGCGCAACTGGAAGTATGCCTTGGCGGGCCCAACGCCGGGCCGTCTTGGGAACGAGCTTGGCGCTGTGAGCACGCATTACTTCCCGAATGCCGCCTCCACCGTGTCGTCTAAGCTCATCGCGCTTGAAAGGGTGTTTCCGCAGGGACCAGACAAGACAGCGAAGCACGTCGAGATGTACCGGCACAAGAACTGCTCTGATGGAGATTGGGAGACGATCAGCGATGTCTATGTGCACGGTGTCAAGGCGGAGGAGGGTGCCGAGACAGCACCTCTCGCCTTCCAGACTGCCGTGCGTGATGCCGTTACAGAGCACTACAGGCAGGAGCAGGCCGCCGGCAAAGAGATCTGGCCCGCCAGGCCGGTGGCCAACGGGATCGCGGACCAGGCGGACGAGGACGAGAGGTTCTGTGCTGGGCTAGCTTGTGGGACGCAGAGCAGGGTGCTGGCGTGGTGAATGTGATGTAGGGCTGTGTCTGGGGTGGGTGTCTATCTAGGGCTTGCATCGCAAGATGTAGTATATTGCGTCGTGCCCTTGCTGTTTTGCAAGACGCTGTCAAATCAACTCCGTGCATTGAGTGGTGTCATTCCCTTGCTGTTCTGCAAGACGCGTTCACCTGATGGGGCGGCTCGGTTGAATGTCGGCCCGCCACGACAGCTGGGAGCAACATGCGCGACGTCGTCACAACACACGACCCCATCCACACGTCCACGCGCGATGCTCGTCTCGCTCACAGTCGGCAAGGTCGACGCCGGTGTCGCGGTGCTCCTGACCGAAGACAAGCGGCTCGTACGCGCCCCAATGCCGCCCAGCAGCGCGCCGCAGCGCAGCAATGCCGGGCGCATCCCTGCTCTTCACGCGCACTGTGGCTGACCCCGGCGCAGATCGAGTTCCCCTCCATTCTCCTGCCGCCGGACATTTCCTCGGGCAGTATCGTCGATATCGATGTGGCGCGCAACGTCAAGGCGGAGAACGACGCGGCCAAGGCCTTCCACGCGCTGCAGTCGGACATCTTCCGCACCTTCGGCCAGAGCACGCCCTCGGCACCCGTCCTGCGCTGTCGCAATGCCACCCAGACGTCGGTTGTGCTCGAGTGGGACCCCATCGATGTCGCGACGGCCGAGCTGCGCAGCCTCACGCTCTACCGTAACGGCAACAAGGCGGGCACCATCCCCAACCCGCGCGATGTCCACAGCACCAAGCTCAGCGGCCTGGGCGTCGACATCGAGTACACGTTCCACCTGGTCCTCAAGACGAGCGCGGGCACCTTTAGCAGCGAGAAGCTCGCCGTCCAGACGCACAAGATGACGGACCTGTCGGGCATCACAATCACCCCCGGCCACATGCCCTCGGCCCTCCGCGAGTCGCTGCAGCGCTCCGTCGAGCGCATTGGCGCCAAGATCGCCGACACGGTGCGCATCGATACGACACACTTCGTCTGCACCGAGGGGCGGGGGCAGGCGTGGGAGAAGGCCGTCGAGAACAACATCCCTGTCGTGGTCCCCGACTGGGTCATTGGCTGCGAGAGGGACGGCAGGATCGTGGGCGTCAGGGGCTACTATCTGAACGCCGACCCGCGGTTACGCCAAGTCGGTCAGGCGTCAGCACCGCAGCAGCAGCAGCAGCCACAGCAGCCACAGCAGCCACAGCAGCCACAGCAGCCACAGCAGCCAGCACCCCAACAAGCACAGCCGCAACCACCACACCCCGGGAGCCCGATCCTGAGCCCGCGCACAGAAGTCACACCGCCCACACCCGAGCGACCGACACGAGACCGCGAACCACACAGCCCAGCGCCTCCGCCGCCACCAAAGGACGACGCCAGCGACCGAAGTGTATCTCCTGCGCCCGAGCCAAAGACACAACTAGAGCAAGACGAGCAGAAGGCCAAGCCTGAAGATCTGCGACCGCAAGCCGGCAAAGCGTCGGAGGAAGAGGTGGATTCAGAGGATGAGCAGCCGCCAGAGGGTGACGTGAAGGGGCTCGAGGCAGGCCTGCCGAGCAGGCAAAAGGCCACGGTTGAAGACGATGAGGAAGGAGATGACGGCGCAAGCTTCCAGGAGGTGGCATTGTGAGCGTCGGCAGTCACGACTACGGCCGAAATAGGCGGGAGTTTGCATGCGTGCAAGCGATCATGAACGAGCAAGCAACGACATCCAAGATTACCACAACCTCGTCGTCCAGATCCCCACCGCTGTGCATTTGCGACATTGATATTGATTAGCTGTCTTGTGCTACTGACTTTAGTGTAGATGAGCCGGAATTTCAACCACTCAGAATCCGCCGTGTACGACCAGAGCGAGTAGTATACTTCCTCATACTATCCTGGACGACTCCTGGCGCAAAGCCAACAGGCGCTCCATTCCCGACTAGCTATTTTGGTCCGCTAGCGTACTAGGTGTTCTCTGATTGGCTACGAGACGGCATGGACGTTCCTTCGGTATGAAAAGCGGGTCAGGAACCACATTTGTACCTCGCCTTCCAACGTCAATTAGAAAACACAGTGAGCCGAGCATCGCTCACCCCATCCCCATCATCCACCATGCGCCTCTCTCGTGACATAAAACCCGTCCATCCCCTGTTTCCATGACCCTCCCCACACAACCAACGACATGGCCCTCCATCTGCCCCCCCTCTTCACCACCCTCCAAGCCCCCCTCATCATACTAACCAATATCCTGACCCTCGCCATTGGACCCCGAAACCGCCTCTTGCAGTTCGCTTTCAGCGTCCCTGTCCTCTTCCTCCTCGCGGCCCAGAGCTTGTACAGAGACTGGGACCGCGGGTGGGGCCTCCATTATGGCTTGAGCTGCTTCGTTGTGACGAATCTCGCGGTCTGGGCGGATTGGGCGCTGCTGGCCAGTCCGGATCGAGAGGGCTGGGCTAAGCTCGAGCAGCGAAGCGGTGCGGCACAGAAGGAGAAGGAGAAGGAGAGCAGGGGGGAGGGGGAGGGCGCGTTTCCGAAAGACGACGGGGGCGTGGTCGAGAGCAAGAGGGGTGTGCAGGGTGGTGGCGTGCCGACGTCGTTCTGCGCGAGGCTCTGGTGGGCGATTAGGTTGAGCGCGACGACGCGGTATATCGGTTGGAGCTGCGAGGTGAAAAACGTACCACCCTCTGTGCCCGTGGGGTATCCGCGCTCGTACGTCTCTCGTCGAACTTGGTTAGATATAGCTAACGAAACAGTAAATTCCTGTTCCGAAAGACTGCCAGATTCGCGCTGTTCTACCTCCTCAAAGACGCAGTCTACGCACACACTGCATCCTCACCGCACGGCACATGGCTGGATCTGCACCGCCAGACTCCCGCCGGTGCCGTCATTGGCTTCGAAGCGTCTCCGTACCTGCACAGGCTGTACTGGACATGGATCTACATCGCACTCACCTACATCTCCCTCGAGCTGCTAAGCACAACCTCCTCTCTCCTCTTAGTCAGCACATCCCTCGCGCACCCCTGGGAGTGCCCACGCATGTTCGCTGACCTGCGCGGCGCACACACAGTCCGTGCCGCGTGGTCCGTCGTCTGGCACCAGCAAATGCGCCGCCTGTGCTCGGCGCCAGGCATTTTCCTCGCGCGCGACGTGCTGCGGCTGAACAAGGGCGGCTTCGCGAGCAAGTACACGCAGCTCCTCGTCGGCTTCGGCGTCAGCGGGTGCATTCACGCAGCCGCCGCGATGCTGTGCCACAAACACCTCGACGACGACGGCGCGATGCGCGTTTTCGTCTCCCAGGCGCTGCTAATTTTCGTCGAGGACCATGTTATTGCGTTGGCGAAGCGGTGTGGGTGCAGGAATAGGTGGACGTGGAGGCTTGTTGGCGCTGTGTGGACTGTGGGCGCGATTGGGACGAGTCTTATGGGCTGGACGGGGAGGGGGTTGGGGCATGGGCTGTGGGTGCATGATCGGGAGAGGGACTTTTTTGGCTTGGGGCCGCGCTGAGAATGAGATCGCCGGCGTGTTCCTGGAGAGCGTACCGGTATGGAGATCACATCTCCTCAACATTTTCTCCAAATTGTCACAGTCGTTGACCCAGTACTGCCTCTGGCCCGGCGAATCGCAAGTCACACAAAGGGAAACTCTCTATTTCAGCACACCTCAATGGTTGTATCTAGTGCTTCCCCTCCAATGCTGCCGTCCTAGCGCCGCTTTTGCTAAACGTCGGCGACGGGGTGAAGCCGATCTGCACCAGCACCATGGCGTGTTTCTTATGCGTGCGCTTCTGCTTGCGCTTCTGTCGAACTGACGTAGGCATCAGCGCGCCAATGGAAAATCTGGGCCACTTGCTGCAGCGGCGTGTGCGCACTGTTATCGTTAGTCGAGTTGAGTTGTGCGGGAAGTCAGTTGGAGGGATAAACCCAGAAGTGAATGCATACAGTAGTTGCTGAATGCACAATGCTATGGTATGAGGTCTCGTTTCACAGTGTGAACATGATGTCTCCCACGTCAGCCATGATCGAGACAGCACTTAGATCTGTCCAGCTGAACTTGACAGTATTGCCAGAATCCATCTTCTTAGAACACGGTCTGAAGACTCGTGCGTAATCATGGGGGATTCTACAACGAATATACAGCAGAGTACTATGCACATACCAGACAATCTTCCCAGAACACCACCCCCCGGCACAAACCCCTAACCTGCAATCTCATCAATACAATACTCCAGAACACGTGCCTTCGTGCTCGTGGCATCTTGCTGTTCTGAATGACACCCTCCCGTCTTCCTCCTCCTAGGCTTTCTGCTAACGTGCTCGTGCTCAAGTCCACCCGGGCCAAGCACATCACCCGCGCAGAGAAGATGCTTAGAGCGTAGTGTTCACTGCACATGATTTCATGCAGTATACTGCTACTATAACGTCCCACCTTCAAATTTATCTTCAAACTCATTTTGAACTCTTTATCCTGAGCTTTGCCAGCCCGCGTGACAATCTTGAGACCTTGCTGGCGCTCTCTGGTGCAGCTGGCGATAATGCGATCTGAAATTGCTCTTGCGATGCAACCACTTCAGAACGATATTGGCGGCATGCGCTCGTAGTAGGATGGTCCTCTCCGAGGACAGCGCTGTACCCGGCGCATGCTCTATTGTATAGAGCAAGAGACTCTTCGTAGTGGCCTCGGTTCGCAAGTAGGTAAGCAA